>NC_044038.1:227062631-227340369 GCF_901765095.1 Microcaecilia unicolor | reverse complement strand
CTCGGTCTTAAAAACTCTGCTCTGTATAGTGAATAATTTTAATCAATCATGATCTTTCTTTCTTCTATATCGTATATTAGAAACAGTACTTTATGTTACTTAGCTTTAATCTTGCCCTACGGGGCTCTCCGTTTCGCTATATATAAAAAAACATGGCAATAAGTCTAATGCGCGTGGTCTGAATGAGTGGGAAAGCGCCCAGAGACATAGATAAAAAATGTTATCCAGGTCTGTGGAAAATATTGCCAGAAAAGGGAGAAAGTTATCAATGGGCTACCATTAAGATGGGTTATTTACTGTTAACCCAGGTTATTTATTTTTTATTGCATTTGTATCCCACATTATCCCCCTATTTGCAGGCTCAATATGGCTTACATGGTTTGTTATGACATTGTTAGTAGAGTACAGTTGTGTAGAGATAAGTAGGGAAGAAAGAGGAAGTGATTGGGCGGGTGAGTAGAAGTGGATTTTCATAACTGGTTGGGTTGGGAAAGTGAATTAGTGAAGCTGTTGGCTCTCGTTGTAGGCCTTGTTGAAGAAGTATGTCTTCAGAGATTTGCGAAAGTTATTTGTTTCGACAATATTGTAACTAGGTCTCGTTGCATAAAAGGGGACCTGTGCTAAAATAGGGGGAAAGTTATCAATGTGGGTGGCGTACCAGGGGGGGGCGGTGGGGGCGGTCTGCCCCGGGTGCACGCCGCTGGGGGTGCCGCGGCGTGCGCCTGCTCCTCCGAGTTTGCTAAACTTCGTTCTTTCGCTGCAGCTCCCTCTGCCCCGGAGCAGGTTACTTCCTGTTCCGGGGCAGCGGGAGCTGCAGCGAACAAACGAAGTTTAGCGAACTCGGAGGAGCAGGCGCGCGCCGCGGCACACCCCCCCCCCAGTGGCATGCACCCGGGGGGTGTCATTTCGCCGGAGGGGGGGAGGTGTCATCTAGCGGGGCGCGCTGCACCCGGGGGGGGGACGCATCGGCACTCCGCCCCGGTGCCATCCAGGCCAGGAACGCCACTGGGGCTACCATAAGGATAAGTTATTTTACAACTCATGCTAAGATATACTTACCTGATTTTTTTTTATAATTATAAAATTTAATACATGGCTTCCAGGACCTATTCTGGTGATCTCAACAGCACCTCAGGTTTTGGGAAGTCCATAATAACAAGTCTGTGTGCATTGGATAACCAGAATATGCAAATTATAGTTAACATCCTGGAAGCCCAATTAACTGTGGGGGTCACCAAAACCAGCCTGGAATGTTAATGAATGGTGGGAAAATGGCAAAGCTCCTTGTGGACAGTTTCAGATGCAGATTTTGTCCCTGTTGTGTGTGCAAATCTCGCTCATGAATATTAATTGTGGGTATCCTGAAAACCTGAACCACTGGTCTAACCTAATCCACCGTGCTAACTCTCCTCCAGATACACAGCTGGATTTTTTTTTAAAAAGATAATGGGGGGAAAAAAACACTTTCAGATGACAAGATATAAAGTAACAAAACAAAAAAATGTTCCAGGCACAACCTGAGTGTTAAAAGCCACTGTTAATTGTCTGTCTTTGCAATTCTCAGAGGGAAAGCTGCTGTTTACAATCCCCTACAGTACGTATGGGAAAGTCCTGGATGAAAACAATTTAATACAAATCATCGCTGTGGGGGAAGAGAACCAGAACTGGAACAAGCTTCTAGTAGTGAAAGACATCACTCTGGCCGTCCCGCCTGTCATCATTAACGTATGCGTGAGACACAAACGAAATCAAGCATATATGCAAGCTACTGCACTTGGCTTCAGCAGGCTGAACGTGTGGAATTAACACCAGAAGGACTAAGGGGCAGTGGCGTTGCAAGGGCGGCCGGTGGGGGGTGGTCCGCCCCGGGTGCACGCCGCTGGGGGGTGTCGGCTCCGCTGGTTCCCTGCTCCCTCTGCCCTGGAACAGGTTACTTCCTGTTCCGGGGCAGAGGGAACAGGGAAACAGCGGAACCGACCCCCCCCCCCCCCCCCCGCGGTGTGCACACGGCAGGCAAGAATGCACTCGGGGGGGGGGAGGGCTTGGGTGATGCACCGAGGGGGGGTCATGCTGCACCTGGGAGGGGGCGCAGCGGCGAACCGCCCCGGGTGGCAGCCGCCCTCGCTACGCCACTACTAAGGGGTTTATGAATACTATATTCACTTAAAATAATCATTCACCTGAAGAACAAACCATGGGCCTCTTTTACAAAGCCCGCTACCAATTCTCAGTGTGACAAATGAGAGGAAGCCCATTCAATTCCCCGTGGGTCTTGTTTGGTTAATTGATCATTTTAATAATAAAAAAAAAATCTCCCAATCCAGTACAAAGCAGTGGCGATCCTAGGTAGGCTGCCACCCGGGGCGGATCGCCACTGCACACCGTCCCTATGACACACACACCCCTGGCGCAATGACACCCCCTCCCCAGCGCATCAAGCCCCCCCCCTCCGGCGCAATGACACCCCCTCCATGGCGCATCAAGCCCCCCTCCCGGGTGCATTCTTGGCTGCTGGAGGGTGCAGAGAGCAGCCGCGCGCCTGTCGGCTCCGCTGGCTCCCTGTTCCCTCTGCCCGGAACAGGAAGTAACCTGTTCAGGGCAGAGGGAGCAAGGAACCAGCGGAGCCAACAGGCGCGCGGCTGCTCTCTGCACCCTCCAGCAGCGTGCACCCGGGGCGGACCGCCCCCACCACCCCGCCCTTCCCACGCCACTGGTACAAAGAAATGTCCAATGTATTCAGTTCCGCACACTTATAGATAGAAAAAATATTTTTTACAGGTTTCCTTCCATGTCATTTGATCATTTAACGATTCAAAATCAGTTCTTAAAGCGCCTGTAATGTGGATAAATTCAATAACGCCAACAGAAATTGTCTGCTGCATAAAAAACCAACGGGACCTGTTTCACTGAAACGCCCGGCCTAGATGTGAGCTTGTCTTTGCCATACACAGCAACTGCAACATTGGTGGTCTGTACTGTTTAAGACCCTGAAGAAGCCGTTTTTCGGTGAAACGGGTCCCGTTGGTTTTTTATGCAAATGACATTGAAAAAACCTGTAAAAAATATTTTTTCTATCTGTAAGTGTGTGGAAAAGTACTGATTTTATTTTTACTTAATGAGATTTTGTGGTGATCTCCCATTTTCCTGTTTTTTTTGCTGGTATAATTGATCATTTTAGCCAGCAAAAGTAGCTGCAGAATAAGCAGGAATCAATCTCTCAGGCACTAAGCCCAGTGGCAGGTCCTCCTACTGCACTGCTGCCAGTGTGTTTCAATATTGGTTTTTAAATGGCTAAAGACAGGCATGTTCTCAGGAGTCCTGCAGAGCTTGCCTGCCCTTCGCTATTGAAAATATAATAAACAGCGCCCTCTACTGGCAGGACTGTAAACAGAAGACTCCCGCTAAGCTTAGAGAGAACAGCTCTAAGGGTGAATTTTCCTGGGGCAACATTCAAAACAAACCATCCCTGATTTCATTATAGGTGAAAAAACCACGGGGGGGGGGGGGGGGTAAAAATGGCCTACGGTGTTTGTACCAATTCAGACAGCTTGATTATCCCACGCCCTGTTTTCAGCAGGGTCCAAACCAAGGAAAGAAGTAATTGTGCTCATAAGTTACCTTACATTTTGGAGAACTACTTATTTTGAAAAAGTAACTTGTCAAAGCTGCCATTAAACTTACAGGGGTCGATATTCAGCCAAGAGCGATCAGAACAATGCCCAGAAATTCAATGTAGTGCTATGTCTGGGATTTGGCATTAAACTTCCAGGTTTGCATAGCCTTTTAAAGCGTGATTTTCAGTACTTAACTGGCCATGGGTTGCCACATAAGGATAGGACTGACTTTTATGTGGTTACTCTAGCTAGTTAAGTGCTGAATGTCAGCATTTAACCAGCCAAGTGCCGATTCTGTCCTCAGAATGCCTCCAAAACAGCTGGATTTGAGTTTGGTGCTAACCAGACGTTTCAGTGACACTAACTGGTTAAGTGCCCTGAAGATGACCAGTTAGCCCCAAACAGGTGATTTAACCAGTCAGCAGACATTTCTGGCAGGTTAAATCACTTTGAATCAGTGGCGTAGCCATAGGTGGGCCGGGGCCCACCCAACAGCAGCACACGTATTAGCGATAGCAGGTGGGGATCCCAAGCTCCGCCAGCAGAAGACTTCCCCCTGATGGTAATGAAAACGCTATTCTCCAGGATACCAGCACCTGCGCATGCTCAGTTTTCAGCGCGTTCCTGCTGCAGACTGCTAAGGTGGAAAGAAGCGTTCTCCCCGCCAGCTGAGATTTTGTTTTGGTGGTGGGTGAAGGGGAAAACACTTGGTGCCCACCCGCTTCTTGCCTAGGCCCACCCAAAATCTGTGGTCTGGCTACGCCCCTGCTTTGAATGTCAACCTCATAGATTTTAGTGACCTCTTAAAAAGATGTTTTGTTTCACTGAAGTAAAATAAAGACAGCAGTGATAATAATACCAGTAATACAAAAATGAAAAGCACCAACATAAGCTGTTACTTCTTCTAAGATTTCCAGTTCCTCTGATTTTTCCCCGAAATACATCCACTTTCCTTTTCTCCTTGCAGGTGCTTAGTCGGCCTGTACACCAGCAGATGCGCACTGAATTCATCTTTGTCAATCCTCTCTCTGAGAGAGTGGAAAATTGCGAGCTGCTGATTGAAGGCAGCGGTCTGCTTAAGAGATTTATGCAGATACCGTAAGAAACCAGATCTCCTTACTTATGTTCTGAATGGGAGGCAGGATTCAGCTTTGGTTCTACCTGGGAGAAAATGAGAGACCCTTCCCTCCCTGTTGGCAGGATTCAAGCCAAACAGAAAAAGAAATTAAAAGGAAAGGGAAATGGGACTTGATATACCGCCTTGCTGAGGTTTTTGCAACTACATTCAAAGCGGTTTACATATATTTAGGTACTTATTTTGTACCTGGGGCAATGGAGGGTTAAGTGACTTGCCCAGAGTCACAAGGAGCTGCAGTGGGAATTGAACTCAGTTCCCAGGATCAAAGTCCACTGCACTAATCACTAGGCTACTCCTCCACTACCAACATTCCATGTAGAAGCCTACCCTTGCAGATCAGCAGTGCGGCCGCACAGGCTTCTGTTTCTGTGAGTCTGACGTACGTGCAGGACGTCAGACTCACAGAAACAAAAGCCTGCGCGGCCGCGTTGCTGATCTGCAAGGGTAGGCTTCTACATGGAATGTTGCTAGTGGAATAGCAACATTCCATATAGAATCTCAAATAATAGCAACAGAATCTCAATAGTATCAACATTCCATGTAGAATCTCAAATAGGGAAAGGGAAATGGGACTTGATATACCGCCTTTCTGAGGTTTTTGCAACTACATTCAAAGCAGTTTACATATATTCAGGTACTTATTTTGTACCAGGGGCAATGGAGGGTTAAGTGACTTGCCCAGAGTCACAAGGAGCTGCAGTGGGAATTGAACTCAGTTCCCAGGATCAAAGTCCACTGCACTAATCACTAGGCTACTCCTCCACTACCAACTTCCATGTAGAAGCCTACCCTTGCAGATCAGCAATGCGGCCGCACAGGCTTCTGTTTCTGTGAGTCTGACGTACGTGCAGGACGTCAAACTCACAGAAACAAAAGCCTGCGCGGCCGCGTTGCTGATCTGCAAGGGTAGGCTTCTACATGGAATGTTGCTAGTGGAATAGCAACATTCCATATAGAATCTCAATAATAGCAACAGAATCTCATAGTATCAACATTCCATGTAGAATCTCAAATAGGAAAGGGAAATGGGACTTGATATACCGCCTTTCTGAGGTTTTTGCAACTACATTCAAAGCAGTTTACATATATTCAGGTACTTATTTTGTACCAGGGCAATGGAGGGTTAAGTGACTTGCCCAGAGTCAGAAGGAGCTGCAGTGGGAATTGAACTCAGTTCCCCAGGATCAAAGTCCACTGCACTAACCACTAGGCTACTCCTCCACTAGTGATTACTTACTGTACCTCTGCTCAAGATGATTAAAAAAACACTACTGAAGTGGGGGAACAGGAGCCACTATGTACGTGGAGAGACAGTTCAAGTAGCGTAGGACTGTAAGGATGGCTTTTCCAACACAACTCAGGGTGTCAAGAGTCTTATCACACACAGTGTTTATTATCATAAATACATCTCTCTCTTGACGCCCTGATTTGTGTTGGAAAAGCCATCCTTGCAACCCTACTCTACTAGAACTGTCTCACCTCTGCTCAAACAAATCACAACAAGTAGGGGGTAGATGAACCTTCCAACACCAGGTGACGTTCAAAAAGTCCATTATTATAGACACACAGGGTCCTTTTACTAAGGTGCGCTGAGAAATGGCCGGCACAGGTGTAGACTCACGTATTGGATGCCCATAGGTCTATTTTTCAGTGCACCTGCAAAAAAGGCCTCTTTTTTGGGGGCCGAAAATGGACGTACGACAACATAAAAATTGGCGCGTGTTCATTTTGGGCCTGAGACCTTACTGCCACCCATTGACTTAGCGGTAAAGTCTCACGAGTTAACCAAGCGGTAATCCTATGCCTGCATACACTGATTACCGCTGGGTTAGCACCGTGCACCAGAAATTTTCCGGCGAGCGTAGTGGACGCGCGTAAAAATGACATTACCGTCCAGGCCAAGCGGTAGCTGGGCGGTAGTTCCAAGTTGGCGTGAGTTGAGCGTGCGTAGGCACCTACACCGCTTATTAAAGGGGCCCACGATATACAAGGGCTTGATTGAGATAGATTTGACATGGTGCCATGTTTCGGTGTTTCTGCCTGCGTCAGGAATCTATGGTACGTTTATTCCCTTTTTCATTTATCATCAGTTTTGCTCATCCTTGCGGCGATCCACTCATTAGTCTGGACCGCTCTGTCGGCATTCCATAATACTCAGACCTCGTTTTCGGGTTTCAGTAGCAATGTTCGGAGAATTAATTTTTTTCACTAATCACCCAAGGTGGTTCCCAGCACTTTTCTCGGCACTTCCGTTTCTAGCCACTCTTTTAACTTCATTCTGTCCCTCTCATAGGATGAAGCTAAAAGGTTGTAGACTCAGAAGTGGGATGGAGGGGGCTGGCAACACATTTGGGCAGGACCCAGAAGTTAACTGGCCACCAGCCAATATTCAGACCGGTGCTCGGTTAAGTAGGTGCATGAAGTTAGAACAACCTTTTTTCTGTCCTAAATTTAGGCGGTTGCTCAGCCAGATAGCAGACTAAAATTGCCACTAACTGGTTGAGCTTCCACTCCACCCTAACTCTGTCCCCAGCACTGTTCCCTCTAAGCTGAGTGGCAGTCCTCCAACTACATTGCTACCAGTAGGGGATGGTGTTTCAATATTGTGTTTTCAATTGCTAGTAACAGACATGTTCTCTGGAGTCCTGCAGAGCTTGCCTGTCCCTCACTATTGAAAATGTGATAGTGAAACAGCGCCACCCACTGGCAGGACTGTAGATGGAGGACTCCTCATCAGCATAGAGGGAACGGTGGTCCCTGGAACATCCACAAACTCCGCCAGGGCAGTTAGAGGGGACATCCAGCGGCACTATCTGATTGGCTGTACCACAGAAAGGTGTTAAATCAAGTCCACGGCCCTTTACCCTTTAAGTGCCACTGAATAAACTCAGATAACCCTGCACAAGGGATTTAAATGGCCAGGAATCTCTCCTGTCCATTTAAACGCTCTGAATACCTACCCCATTGTATTGGTAAAATAGCACACAGTGAAACAAAGGTGGGAATCTGAGGATATTTTTTTTTTTTTTTGCTTAAGCAGCTTGGAAAGCGAAAACACCTTCACTTTGAAAACTAGTGCAAAGACTGTGGATAAAAAGTTCCTGCAGACATTGCTAAAATGTAGGCGGTGTGAAAATTGCCCTCAAGTAAAACACAAGATCAGGATGACATTCTTTCTTCTGTGTTATTCTAATCTGAACCATATTTTCCATGTGTTTTAGCATCGACCCCATGAAACCTCGTGAGACCAAGAAGATCTGGGTGGATATTTGCCCTTTCAAAGCTGGGAATAAGCAGCTACAGGCCAATTTCAGTAGCAACAAGTTCAAGGACTGCAAAGGATACAGGAACATTGTAGTGGCTTCAGATCATAGACATTAAATGCTTCTAGAGTCCAGTTCTACCTCGGTGACTTGCTACTTCATCATTTTGGGACCTACGTTGAACTGATCAGAAAACAGCTGATCTGAAGAAAACCAATGGCGGCACGCCCAAATAAATAAACCAATGACAACGCACTCAAGAAATAAACCAATGGCAATTTACCCAAATAAACAAACCAATGACAACGCACTCAAGAAATAAACCAATGGCAATTTACCCAAATAAACAAACCAAATAAACAAACCAATGACAACCCACTCAAGAAATAAACCAATGGCAATTTACCTAAAGACAACCCAGTGGCAGCATACTCAAGAAATAAACCAATGGCAATTTACCCAAATAAACAAACCAAATAAACAAACCAATGACAACACACTCAAGAAATAAACCAATAACAACATGATCAGAAATAAACCAATGGCAGTACACCCAAATAAGCAAACCAATGACAACGCACTCAAGAAATAAACCAATGGCAATTTACCCAAATAAACAAACCAATGACAACACACTCAAGAAATAAACCAATGGCAATTTACCCAAAAGACAAACCAGTGGCAGCATACTCAAGAAATAAACCAATAACAACATGATCAGAAATAAACCAATGGCAGTACACCCAAGAGCTATTTTTTCAAAAGTAACGTAGAAACAGCTTTGTCGGTCTGTTGATTTTCTTAGTGTGCAACAAGACAGCACAAGGTGAGGACTGCAATCCACCACCCCATCCTAAATTCTCATGCCCATGAACACAGAAGAAAAGGATTGATCTGAACTTTGTAACATTGTGTCCTTTTGGTTAACCAACCTTATCTTTCACGGAAGACGTGTGAAAGGAACCTGTTTAGATCTCTAAAATCCATGGCCTTCTTTCAGTTGAGACTATCCTTTCTTCATATATTTGGCCCATAAGGGGTTTATGAGGACATTTGTGGATGTTTCGGATAATGGACACATTTTAGCCAGAATGTGGCTGAAGTAGAACTTGTCCATCCTTATTCATTTCTCATCTTCTCAGTTCTGGTACAGCAGTGAGAAAATAAATCTCATGATCTGGTACCAGTAAGACAAAATTATATTGATTTTACATTGTTTTGACTCAACTGAGCAGTTTCTTCTTCGAGATGGAGGTTGGCCAATATTTGATAAATATGGTCTTTTGTTTTTAGTTCATGCATTCACCAGCTATTCTCCAAGACCGTGTGTTACAAAATAATAATGCAATTAGAATTTCTTGAACTGTGATGTTTATAAATTGCACCTTCTGAAGAATGAGTGGAACTTGTGTGTGACTATTACTGTAGAATGTTACTGTGTTGTGTAAACATTACATAAATGATTAATTGTATGCATTGACCAAACCACATTTTGCACACGCTTGTTAATGTATCACATTTATCATGGGTAAAATAGTGTAGAAGCCATGTTTGTCCACTTTTAAAGGTAATAAATAGAAATAAAACAAAACAAAACAAAAAAAGATAAGATGATACCTTTTTTTACTGGACTAACTCAATACATTTTTTTCTAGCTTTTGAAGGTAATGCCTTCTTCAGGTTTGCAGCCATGTCCTAACCAATCCTTATGACAGAAAGGAAGGCATATCCAAGGCCACAAACATGGATGTTGGTATTTAGACCTGCTTCCCAGAACGTCCTAAACAAGGAAAGGTTTAGGATCTTGCCAGGTATCTGTGACCTGGATTGGCCACTGTTGGAAACAGGATGCTGGGCTAGATGGACCTTTGGTCTTTCCCAGTATGGCACTACTTATGTACTTATGTACTCCGCTTGAACAGTGCTTCACTGGAGGTAATTGGGAGGTCACCCCCAAAATCCCCAAATGGTTGCTGTCCTCCTCAAAGATGAAAGTAGCAAAAAATAAACGAGACAATGCTTCAGCTCCAGAAACGTTCATGGTACTAAAATGGCTGTCCTGGCACATGGATGTTTTTGCGGCCATTTTAAAACATGATTGTTCGTGATGCTAAGTTCCGGTTTGTGTACATTCAGAGTTCCAGGACCCCCCCCCCCCCCCCCTCCGAGTTCCAGAACCACCCACCCCTCCCCTCCGGGTTCCACGCCCCCCCTCTCCTCCGAGTTCCAGACCCCCCGCCTCCCTCCCTCTCTCTCCCCTCCGAATGCAAGCACGACCTGTCATCCGGCAGCCCCTCGCCTTCCTAAGTGCTGGCAGTAATTTTAAAATTCTTACCACGGGGTCCGACTTCAGCAGTGAAGGCGCGCGGCGCTTCAGACTGCCTTTCCATCTGTCTCAACTCTGCCTCTGGTCCCACCCTCATTTCCTGTTTCCAGAAGGACGGGACCAGAGGCAGAGCTGAGACAGATGGGAAGGCAGTCTGAAGTGCCGCTCGCCTTCACTGCTGACGCCAGACTCCGAAGTAAAAATTTTTAAATTACAGCCAGCACACAGGAAGGCGAGGGGCTGCCAGAGGAGAGGTTGTGCTTGCACTCGGAGGGAGAGAGAGAGAGGGAGGGAGGCGTGGGGGCGTGGAACTCGGAGGAGAGCGGGGGCGTGGAACTCAGAGGAGGGAGGGGCTGCAACTCAAAGAGGAGGGGGCGTCCTGCAACTCGAAGGGGAGGGGGGTCCTGCAACTCGAATGGGAGGGGGGCCTGTAACTCAGAGGGGAGGAGAGGGAGGGAGGGAGGTAGGGGGCATGGACTCGGAGGGGAGGGGGCTGGAACTCAGAGGAGAGGGGGAGGAGGAGAGGGGGGCCTGGAACTCAGAGGGAGGGGGAGGGAGGGGTGATTCTCTACTCACCTCCAACGTTCTGTGGCTGGCTGGTGCTGGCTTCCCTTCTCTCTCACTGATCCGCCCTCTGACGTCATCACCAGGGTGGACCAATGGGAAGTGTGTTACGAACCCAGGCATCCAGACGGAGGTGCAAATTATTATATAGGATGGGGGATAATACCCCTCCCTCCCCAGCCTCACAGGTGCTTTGTGTAACAGATTTGGCTTCCATGATGATTTCTGTGAAATTTGCTCTCCTCTAGAAGATGCAGGAGCTGAAATCATTGGCCAAAAGATGCAACATTTCAATATACTGTACCAGAAAATTAACTAGCAAGTTTTCTGCACCTGTATGAGCAGAGACTTGATGACCTGAACATGTATACTCTGGAAGAAAGGAGAAACAGGGGATATGATACAGACGTTCAAATATTTGAAAAGTATTAATCCACAAACGAACCTTTTCCGGAGGTGCGAAGGCGGTAGAACGAGAGGACATGAAATGAGATTGAAGGGGGGCAGACTCAAGAAAAATGTCAGGAAGTATTTTTTCACGGAGAGAGTAGTGGATGCTTGGAATGCCCTCCCGCGGGAAGTGGTGGAAATGAAAACGGTAACAGAATTCAAACACGCGTGGGATAAACATAAAGGAATCCTGTTCAGAAGGAATGGATCCTAAGGAGCTTAGCCGAGATTGGGTGGCAGAGCCGGTGGCAGGAGGTGGGGATAGTGCTGGGCAGACTTACACGGTCTGTGCCCTGAAAAGGACAGGTACAAATCAAGGTAAGGTATACACAAAAAGTAGCACATATGAGTTTATCTTGTAGGGCAGACTGGATGGACCATGCAGGTCTTTTTCTGCCATCATTTACTATGTTACTATGTCACCCTCAGTTTGCCCACTTTGTTGGGTTTTTTTGCGGGGGGGGGGTCATCTTAGCAGTTCCTTCTTTGTTAACAGCAGAGGGATCACCCCTTGTCACCTTTGATTTCTATGTGACTTCCTCTCTTTTGCCACTGCTCAGTGCAGCCCGAGCGCCCAGTAACTAACTGGCCCGGGTGTTTCATGCTGATAAGTGAAAGTCGGTCCCACCCAGCTTGAGGAAATCATTTTTGTACACATTAAACGCAAGGACAAATGTAAAACCTTTTAGCTACAAAAGTTCCTTAAAACACAGCACCCCCACAGACTTCTTAAGTCCCCCCTCCATGCCCAACAAATCCTTTACATATTATTATTACAAGATACAGATACTGACTTTAGTCTCCTGCCTTTATTCATAACAAAGGAGGACCTGTAAATGTTCATTTTACATAAACAAACAAAATACTTTCAGAGCCTGTTGCATACAAGTCTGTGCAATAAGGGGGTCTTTTGCAAAGCCACACTAGAATTTTTAGTTTGTGGTAGAGAGGTGTGGTAGCCGTGTTAGTCCACTTTTAAAGGTAATCAATAGAAATAAAACAAAATAAAACATGGAAAAGAAAATAAGATGATACCTTTTTATTGGACATATTGGACACCGACAATATTCAACCTAATGATGACACCCTTGGCTAAGCTATTATCGAATCAGAATCTAAACCCACATATATGCTGATGATGTAACAATCTTTATCCCTTTCAAACACAATCTAAGAGAAATCTCTGACGAAATCAACCAAAGCCTACATACTATGAACTCCTGGGCAGATGCATTTCTACTGAAACTAAATGCCAAAAAAACCAATGCCTAGTACTCACCTCGCAATACAACAAGAAGGAATTCACCACCATCAACACACCTAATCTAAGTCTACCAGTCTCTGACACCCTAAAAATCCTTGGTCACCATTGACCGACACCTAACACTTGAGAACCATGCAAAAAACACAACTAAAAGATGTTCCATGCAATGTGGAAACTAAAACGAGTCAGACCATTCTTCCCAAGGAACGTCTTCCGATACCTGGTACAATCGCTGGTACTTAGTCATCTGGACTATTGTAATTCACTCTACGCCGGCTGCAAAGAGCAAATACTCAAAAAACTCCAACAGCCCAGAACACGGCAGCCAGACTTATATTCGGCAAACCAACATACGAAAGTGCAACACCCCTTCGTGAAAAACTATACTGGCTCCCACTCAAAGAACGCATCACGTTCAAACTCTGTACCTTGGTCCATAAAATCATCCATGGCGACGCCCCAGCCTACATGTCAGACCTAATTGAACTACCACCCAGAAATGCAAAAAAGTCCTCCCGCACATTCCTCAACCTTCATCCTCCCAAATGTAAAGGCTTGAAATACAAATCAGTGCATTCATCAACCTTTTCCTATACACACAGCTCTGGAACACACTGCCACGTAACCTGAAAACGGTCTACGAAATGACCAATTTCCGCAAACTCCTGAAAACTTATCTCTTTGACAAATATATCATAAAGAACAACACGCGTAACTCTACTTTCTTTAAGTTACCCATGAAGGTTCTTTAATGTCTTCTGCTTTCACACTATCATGTACCTAATGTCTATGGCTTTAACACTATCATGTATTCTATCATCATGTAACCAAAACTTCTGCTAAAACAAATGTACACTCTTTTCTACTTCTAATATTATGTATTTCACCATCATGTACTCAAAACTCGCTGTTAAACCAAATGTACATTCTTTTGTATTTCCAGTATCCACGATAATTGTAAGCCACATTGAGCCTGCAAAAAGGTGGGATAATGTGGGATACAAATGCAATAATAATAATAATAATAATAATAATACATTTCTTGATTAGCTTTCGAAGGTTGCCCTTCTTCGTCAGATCGGAAATAAGCAAATGTGGTAGATGACAGTATATATAAGTGAAACATCAAAGCATTTCAGTGACAGTCTAACAGGATAGGGGTGGATAGGTGAGAGGAGGGTGACAAACAGAGCAGTACAACTTTATAGTTTATAATGGGCTAGAAAACCCAGATCTTTGTTAAGTGCTGTCTGGTGGGTGTCAAAATATTTTATCATTCTGACTTCAAAGGTCTTATGTTCCTGTATTGTTTTAAAGTTACCTTTCAGGATTCTTACTATGAAATCACTGGTTCAGTGTTCTGGTTTTGTAAAGTGCTGCCCCACAGGGGTGGAATCCTGGCTGGTACTGGCATTCTTCATGTGATGTCTATGTAGTTTGTGGTAAAAATCAGCTGGCGGTAAATGCTGAGATATTCAAAAATATCAACCAGCTCAATGGAGTATCACAGTGCGTTTCTACATCAAACCCAAAAAAGAAGTTGGGCCGTGGACGGTGATAACAGACTGATTAGCTGGAGAGATAAGTGAACCTCACTATACTAATTTGAAATAAAACAAGAGTATTTTTGTGAGGTGTAATTTATGCTAATAGTCAAGGAGGTTTTTTAGCCTGGGATGAATAGATGGAACTCCCTTAGGTTGAACCAACAATCAACAAAGGAGTATCTTATCATTATTTGAGGCTTTTCCTCTGTAAATAAAAATGCACCACTTGTAAGATCTATACATAGGTATCTTTTTTGGGTTTGGGGTAAATGCTGAGATGCCAGCTGATTTTTACCATGCGCTAAAAACAGTAATGCGGCCTTGTAAAAGGTCCCTTAAGGGGCCTTTTTACTAGAGGGTTGGCCGCACATCAATCTGGAACTACCACCAGGACTGCCGAGAGGGAGCGGCAGGGGGGACAAAATTCCCCGGGCCCAGGCTTCCAAGGGGGCCACAGTCCCACCCGCCCGCCCTCGGCTCCATCGACCGTCCACTGCCGGGCCCCCTCCATTCAAATCACAGCACCTCACCACCTCGTTCCATGTGAAAGCGCAGCAGCGTCAGTCTGCAGATCGCCTCCCTTCGGGCCTTCCCTCCCTGTGTCCCGCCCTCATCTGATGTAACTTGCGTGAGGGCGGGACACAGGGAGGGAAGGCCCGAAGGGAGGCGATCTGAAGACTGACGCTGCTGCGCTTCTTTCACACACAGCAAGGTCGAGGTGAGGCGCTATGATTTGAATTCAGGGGGCCAGGTCCGGTGGTGGACGGGGCGGGGGTGGCGATGACGACCTGGGCGTCCTTGCCCCGGGCCCGGCCCAGTCTCTCGGCGGCCCTGACTACCACTGGCCCAATGCGGGCGCCGGTAGTACTTCCATCCCCAGCTCATGGCATTTTCGGTGCTAGGAGGTTACCCATTGGTAATTAGGCAGTGCTACGTACTGCCCTCTTATCACCTCTACCTCAACGGGTGGCAGTAAATGCTTCCTCTGAAATGGCCACAGCCATTTCTTTTTGGGGGCTTTTTACCCGCTGCAGTAAAAGGGGCCCTGGCACGTGGCAAAAAACAGCCACCACCGCTCGCTCAGGGCCCCTTTTTACAGCAGCTTGGTAAAGGACCCTAAGTGAAGAAAAACTACACCGGCTCCCAATCAATGAGCGTATTGCTTTCAAAATCTGCACCCTGGTTCATAAAATTATCTATGCCGAAGCCCCATGATACATAACAAAACTATAGACCTGCAATCAGAAACACAACAAGATCAGCACCAACATACCTGTAAATCTTCATTACCCAAGCAGCAAAGGACTCAAATACAATCAACGTATGCATCCAGCTTTTCCTATTTAAGTACACAGCTATGGAACGCTCTGCCAAAAATAGTAAAAACAACGTACGACCACCTACATTTCCGAAAAGAACTATAAAAACAAACCTGTTCAGGAAGGCATATCCCACCGACCCAACATAATAGCCTGAATACCTGCAACACACAAAACCAAAGATCGTAATGGACACACCCCAACTTCCCTCTTCCTCCCTAAGTCCCCAATGTATCTACCATACATGAACCTTATTCTACTACAATAACACTTGCATTTGTTCATACCGGAACTGGCGGATGCCATTACAGTACTATGTAAGCTACGTTGAGCCCTGCAAATAGGTGGGAAAATGGGGATACAAATGTAACAAATAAATAAATAAATAATCAGAGAGGCTGGATTATCATGATTACAATGGGGTGTGCAGAGTTAAAATGCTTTGTGTCATGTTTTGTTTTGTTTTTAGGTCCAAAACAACAGACTGAGCCTGCCCAAATTCTTCTACCCCAGGGCCTGTGGGAAGCTGTAGCTCTGATTCCCCACAGACAAACTGGGGCTGTATTTCCAGACCTGCAATGGGATTTAAAAAATGGCAGCAGCAAAATTGGACCTTGGATTGGAAGGTGAGACTCCGGGTCCTAGTGGATCTGGAGAAACTGGACAGATCGGAGGGCTGGCAGATATAAACCAGACGCGACAGAGTGGACAAACTTGGACGAATCTGGAATAAAGCTATTGACACTCCGGAAGGGTAGCCATGCGAGGGAGGGCAGTGGGTATGGGGGGGGGGACGGGATGGGGGGTTGGAAGGGGGGAGGAAATATACAATTTTGGATAAGTGTTATAGTTGAGTTTGAGCTGTTTATGACAATCAGCAGCCTCTGGCTACATCTATGTCTATTGTAAAATTTTTGTGGTGTTGATAAAAATTAAAAATTAAAAAAAAACAAAACCCGAGAAACAGCCTGTTGCTTTTTTACAAGGAGCGTCAGTGTCACTGCCAGCTGACATTCACAACTGCCTGGAGTTGGCAGATAGCCGAAATAAACTACACATCTGGAGAGTAAGATAAAGTCAGGCGGGGGGGGGGGGGGGGGGGGAGGGGGATTAGGAAAACCCTCCCTAGTACCATGAAGCGGAAGTACCTGAAAACTGTCTGTGGAATAATAAGAGAAAGAATGTCCATGAAATATTCTCCTTTCTTTTCCTTTTCTTAGTGAGAGACTGAAAGGGTAGAATCGTACCACTCAAGTGAGCAGTGTGTGACGGATGGGCAAAGGCAGATTCAGGAGCTGTTTGTGAGAGGACCTTCTTACTCCTAAGCTGACAGTGAGGAAGACCAGCATGGGGCAAGGTGAGTAGACCAAATGAAATGTCAAGGCAAAAAAAAAAAAAAACCAAAAGATATAGAACACTGAACTTGGTCAGAAGATATAAGCTAGATCCTTGTTTTTACCATTCTCCAATATTCAAATGATTGAATATTTTGACACCCAACAAACAGGACTTAATACGGATCTGAGTTTCTAATCATTATAAAACATAAAGCTGTATTTCTCTGTTTATTTCTCTATTTATTACCCTCCTCTCACCTACCAACACCCATCCTGTTAGAATATCAATGAAATGCTTTGATGTCCCCCATGCATACCTCCTACCCACCCCCACCCTCCCACCCTGTCAGACTGTCAAAGTAATGCTTTGATGTTCTCTCATATATACTATCTGCTAACTCAATTTGCTTATTTCCCATCTGAGGAAGAAGGGCAACCTTCGAAAGCTAATCAAGAAATGTATTAAGTTATGTCCAATAAAAAAGGTATCATCTTATTTCTTTTCCATGTTTTATTTTGTTTGATTTCTATAGATTCTACATGGAATGTTGCTATTCTACTAGCAACATTCCATGTAGAAGTCGGCCCTTGTAGATCACCAATGTGGCCGCGCAGGCTTTCTGCTTCTGGAGTCTGACGTCCTGCACGTACGTGCAGGACGTCAGACTCACAGAAACAGAAGCCTGCGCAGCCTTCTACATGGAATGTTGCTAGTGGAATAGCAACATTCCATGTAGAATCTCCAATAGTATCTATTTTACTGTCATAGTAATGCTTGAATGTTTTCACTTATATACACTGTCAGCTACACATTTGCTTATTTCCGATCTGAGGAAGAAGGGCAACCTTTGAAAGCTAATCAAGAAATTGTATTAAGTTATGTCCAATAAAAAAGGTATCATCTTATTTTCTTTTCCATGTTTTATTTGTTTTGATTTCTATAGATTCTACATGGAATGTTGCTATTCTACTAGCAACATTCCATGTAGAAGTCGGCCCTTGTAGATCACCAATGTGGCCGCGCAGGCTTCTGCTTCTGTGAGTCTGACGTCCTGCACGTACGTGCAGGACGTCATACTCACAGAAACAGAAGCCTGCACAGCCTTCTACATGGAATGTTGCTACTGGAATAGCAACATTCCATGTAGAATCTCCAATAGTAGCAACATTCCATGTAGAATCTCCAATAGTATCTATTTACTGTCATAGTAATGCTTGAATGTTTTCACTTATATACACTGTCAGCTAGCACATTTGCTTATTTCCCATCTGAGGAAGAAGGGCAACCTTCGAAAGCTAATCAAGAATGTATTAAGTTATGTCCAATAAAAAAGGTATCATCTTATTTTCTTTTCCATGTTTTATTTGTTTGATTTCTATTGATAACCTTTAAGAGTGGACTAACACGGCCTACCGCACCTCTCTACCATTCTCCTAAAGCATTCTAAGTAGACTGGAAACCAGTTGTATAGTGACTGAAGACGGTTCCACTCTACAGTTTGAAACCAGTTTCCAAAATCTTAACAAAGATAATGAACACCTACAGCTAATGGAAACATGAAGGTGTAAGTCACTGCAGGGAGCATGAGAAACCAATCTATCCTGGAGCAAAGGATGCAGGGTACCCACAATGAATTATGCCAGAAATACTTCTGCACGCACTGTCTCCATTGTATGCAATTCTATCAGTGGCCGTACCAAGGGGGTGCGGTGGGGGGGGGGGGACGGTCCGCCCGGGTGCACGCTGCTGGGGGGGGGGGCCACGTGCCTGTCGGCTCCGTTGGTTCCCTGCTCTCTCTGCCCCGGAACAGGTTACTTCCTGTTCCGAGCAGAGGGAGCAGGGAGCCAGCGGAGCCGACAGGCACGCGGCTGCTCCCAGCAGCCAAGAAGGTGCCCGGAGGGGTGGTTGTTGATGCGCCGAGGGGGGAGTTTGATGCGCCGGAGGGGAGGGTTGATGCCGAAGGGGGTGTCGTGCTGCACCCTGGGGGGACAGACGCCGCTGCACCTGGGAGGGGGCTGCGCAGTGGTGATCTGCCCCGGGTGGCAGCCGACCTAGGATCGCCACTGATTCTATTTCAAACATATTCATCGTGGGTATCCTGAAAACCCGGCGAGTGTGTCCTGAAGTTCTCAATCCTGAGTTAGTCCAATAATAGGCAGAACCTGCAGCTTAAGCCATTTACCTGAATAAAACAGAGGTTTATGTGCAGAAATTGCTTCTTTATAATTGCTGGTCTATATGCATTAAATGTATGCATGCACACAGTCTATACCAGTGGTTCCCAAACCTGGTCCCGGAGGCACCCAGCCAGTCAGGGTTTCAGGATATCCCACAATGATTATTCATGAGAGAGATGTGTATGCAGTAGAGGTAGTGCATGCAAATCTCTCTCGTGAATATTTATTGTGGATATCCTGAAAGCCTGACTGGCTGGGGTGCCTCCGGGATCAGGTTTGGGAAGCACTGGTCTATACACATGATATAGGACTAGATTCAGTAATGACGCTCAAAAACTAGCACGGAAAAAAATCCAAACAGACCTGGGTGCCGTTTATACAATACCACTTAAAGTCAATTTCTCTGCCAAACTTTGGGCACAAGGATTTACATCAACTGAAACCTGGTGTAAATCCTGGTGCGTAATTTAGGCGCAGATTCCTAGTATTCAATAATACTGCATGCATCTTTAGTGAACCCCCCCCCCCCCCCCCCGACCTGCCCGTGCCCCTCCCATGACCATGTCCTCTCTTGACATGCCCACAATAAGATACGCGCATGGATTTTTATGGCACGGTGCTTCAATCTGTCCAGAATACAGCCGTTAAACTTATTTGTCATGCATGCAAGTTTGAACGTGTTTCCCTCCTTGCAAAAATTCTATTGGCTTCCTGTTCAACAGTGCGTTATCTTTAAGTAGCTCACTGTCACTTTCAAAGCTCATAGGATTGGTCTCCCAGATGACATTGCCTATTTTACCATACCTTCCTCCCCTGTTCACCTACTTCACTCTATAAATGATCACAGATTGGTTCTCCCTAACCCTAAGTCAGCGCAATTACAATGCACTCATCACCATGCTTTCTTTTTTTCCTCTCGCTCTGTCTCTCTCTCGGGCTGAATCTTCTTTAAGAATTTTAAATAACCTTAAAAAAATTGGCTTTTTAAGCAGGCTTTCTCATTGGAATGATCTGTTACCAGGAATTTATGTCCTGTGTCACTTTTCCCTACCCTACTTACTTGTTTCCTGACCTTTCCCTCCCTTCCCTTTTCTCTTGCAGTCTTTCTCTGTTGTGAATTGTTTGGTATGACTGGTTTTACGCTTTCCTTTCGGATTTTGTAGCTCTTTTCTCAGTTGTTTACCTATTGTTTTATTGTATGTAAACCACCCAGTTCTGCGAGTCAGCTTGGACAGTCTAGAAAGTTTTAATAAACTAGAAACTTAGCAAGATGCAGGTGCAAATCCAAATTGTTACTAATTAATGCCAGTAAATGATTGCCAGCACCCAATTATTGATGCTGGTTTGCTTTCTATTACAGCGCTGCAGATTCCAAAATGTGACCTGAATGCAGCAAAGAACAACAGGGCGCACCACACCAACGAGATCAGTGTGCAGCAGCTAATTGTGAGGAGGGGGAAGGAATTCACCATCATCTTGCACTTCATACAAGAGGTCCATCATTACCTCAAGAATCTCAAAAGATCTCCCTTATTGCACAGACAGGTAATCTTCGTAAAACACTCACTTCACAGCTAGGTGATCTCCAATGCACTCAATTTATAGACAGGTAATTTCAGTACCAAACTCACATCACAGATAGGTGCTCTCCAAAATACTCATTTGCAAGACAGGAATCTCCATAACAATCACTTCACAGCCAGGTAATCTCTAACGTACTCAGTTTACAGACAGCTAATCTGAATACCAAACTCAGTTTACAGATAGGTACTCTGCACAATACTCACTTCTGAGACAGGTCATTTCCATCAAATACTCACACATGACAGAAGATGATCTCCATTAACTCACCTCACACATAGGTACTCTGCACAATACTTACCATTCCGAGATAAGTAATTTCCATCAAAAACTTACACATTACAGAAGATGATCTCCCATAAATTCACCTCTAGATAGTTACTCTGCACAATACTCACCACTCCAAGACAAGTAATTTCCATCAAATACTCATACTTTACAGAAGATGATCTCCCATAAATTCACCTCATAGATAGTTACTCTGCACAATACTCACCATTCCGAGACAAGTAATTTCCATCAAATACCCATACCTTACAGATGATGATCTCCCATAAATTCACCTCTAGATAGTTACTCTGCACAATACTCACCACTCCAAGACAAGTAATTTCCATCAAATAATTACACATTACAGAAGATGATCTCCCATAAATTCACCTCTAGGTAGTTACTCTGCACAATACTCACCACTCCGAAACAAGTAATTTCCATCAAATACCCATACCTTACAGAAGATGATCTCCCATAAATTCACCTCTAGATAGTTACTCTGGACAATGCTCACCACTCTGAGACAAGTAATTTCCATCAAATACCTATACCTTACAGAAGATGATCTCCCATAAATTCACCTTACACATAGTTACTCTGCACAATTCTCACCATTCCGAGACAAGTAATTTCCATCAAATACCCATACCTTACAGAAGATGATCTCCCATAAACTCACCTCACAGATAGTTACTCTGCACAATACTCACCACTCTGAGACAGGTCATCTCCATCACAATCTCTTCACAGCCAGATCATTTCCAGCACACTCAGTTTACAGACAGATACTCTCAGTACCAAACTCATCTCATTTATCTCTCCACAATGCTCACCTCCGAGACAATCTCCATCAAATACTCACAAGTTACAGAAGATGGCCTCCCATAAATTCACTGAACAAACAGGTAATCTCCATCACACTCACTGTACAGTCAGAACAATTCCGTCACACTCATAGTGCCTAGCTCACATCTATTCTGATAACTACAAATCATTAAAAATGTGTACGTGGTAAATAGACCATTAACAAAAATATATAGGGGGACAATAGTTAGGGGAATGTGGAAAAAAATAGAATAGAATAATGGTTTTTACATGTTTTTCTAGATTCCTGAGGCAGGTGCTTTGGTGCCGAAACACGGCAGCTGTGTCAAGTCACTTGACAGGCATATTTTCAAAGCACTTAGCCTTCCAAAATTCCATATTGGTGTTTCTCAATAAAGACTTACAATTGTACAAGTGTCTCCCTTGTTGTTTGGAAAGGGCCAGCCTACCCTACTTCTTTTTTCACTCAATTGACTCTCGTAAGGCTTGGTGTTTCGCAATAAAGACTTACAATTGTACAAGTGTCTTGTTGCTTGGAAAAAAGCCAGACTACCCTACTCCTTTTTTCGCTCATAGTATGCATGGTATCATATTAAGAAGGGAGGTGACTACCCATGGCGGAATGCCTGATAAAAATAATAAATCTTAAAAGAAAATTTAAACTTCTTAAAAGAGGACGCCATTCTAGTATCTAAGGGGAAACTACTCCATAGAGACGGGTGCAGCATACTGAAGCAGGAGGACTTTGTCTTGTCCAGTCTAATTTTATGATGGAAAGGGAATTATCAGGGTTATGCTGGAAGGAACAAAGACATCTAGATGATGACAATAGTATTGGTAGGCTAGAAGGAAATAGAGGGAGATGGGCATCTTGCACAGGTACTACCGTAGGAGCCAATGCTCAGCCAGGAGAGGGATGCATGGTCAATCATCTTCTCTGCAAGGAGTGGCTTAACAGATGAGTTTTGTATCATTTTGGAGTCTTTTGAGATGGAATGAGGGAAGTACTTGATACAATAATCCAACTCGGACATGACTAAGGCATGGATTAAAATGCATAATGAGGAGAGATCAGGCAATCTATGCCACACAGTCACCATGACAGATATGTAAAGTTAGTACCACACTCACCATCCACTTACCTCACTGAAGTGCTGTCCTCAGAGACAGGCAATCTCTCCTTACACTCACCTCACAATCAGATTGTTTCTATAATTCATCTAGTTGAGTTATTTCTATTTCTGATTGCAGGGCCTAACCCATCCAAACTAGATGGGACAAAACATGAATTTGCAATTTCAAGTCTTGGAAACAAGAAATCATGGAGTGCAGCTATCTCAGAGAGGGATTTGCATTCTTGGAGCGTCTCAGTCACCACTCCAGCCAATGCTATCATTGGGCATTATACCCTTCTGCTGAGGAAGTCTACAAAATTTCAACACTCAGTCCACAAGCTGGGAGACTTCATCCTGATTTTCAATCCCTGGTGCCCAGGTAAATTATCACCTTAACTAGCAGACACACCAAACATTTGTGAAAGCAGAAGGATTTGTCCTTCCACCTCCCTGTTTGATCCCAGCGCTTGTTTCCCCAGTCTGAATGCACCACCGTTCCAAAGGCTCCGTCCTGTGGTTGTCTACCTCTGACAGTCCACATGGGTCTATCATGCCATTCCAGCCATGCTCCATCCTCCAGCCCATACAGGCCACTGCCTTGTGAGTACACCTTTGCTTCTCCTGAGTCTTCTGGCTGCTCAAGCTGAGACCAAGGCTTGAGCCTCCATACAGCCAATGTGGCTGTTGGAGCCACTCCATGATACGTTGAGTAGGGTATGCATGCTCATTAGGACACACATAACCACTCCCCCCCCCCCCCCCCATGGCTCCATGACAGATGCCTCTATAGGGACCTTAGCCACACATACCCTACAAAAGGTATCTGTCAGGAACTAGTAGAGTATACACACACACAGTCCAAAAAAAGCCCTGTTGGAATCACGTCTGTGTATCTGTGTACACAGAATACTATGCATACAAATAATATAGCAATGCCTTTAGGAATTAGAGGAATTGTAAGTATCCTCAGAGCTTTTTATGGAGATGCACTCAGCAAAGGCAAGACAGCAGTCTGCAAATGGTTTTAAATGGATAGCATCTCATCTGTGACAAGAAAAGCTGTAAAAGGTATCATTTTTCTAGCTGGAAGGCCCAGGACAAAAGATGTTAACACACATGAGCCTTTGCAACCTGCAGAATAGGCCTGTGAGGTCTTGAAAGCTCATGTAATAAGTCAGGGGTTCACATACAGAGCATGAATTATGGTGTTTCTCTCTGGCAGAAGACAGTGTGTTCTTGAATAATGAGGCGCAGCGACAGGAATATGTTCTCAACGAAGACGGAATCATTTACTGGGGAACCGAGAGCAGTGTTGAGTCGTATCCCTGGAACTATGGGCAGGTAAACCAGAATGAATCCCTGCTACACTACAGGGAAAGGAAAGAGAAAGCCATGCACTAGAGGGCGATCCTATATTTAGGTGTATAGAGGGTGCCTATGTGGTACCTACTGTATAAAGGAATGTAGGTGCCATAGGGCTGGTATAAATGCTTGTGCCTAAGTTGCTGAAATATACACATAAATTATAGCATTCTATAAGTTATACATGTAACTCTGCACTGTGCCCACACTCCATATGCAGACCAGAGGTGTAGCTAGGTGGGGTGCAAGGGGAGCCGAATGGATTTTAATGAAATTGCACCTATGTGAATTGGGCCTGCAGCCTTGCACTGGCACCTATTTTACAAAAGATCTGCTCCCCCTGACATCAAAACCCAGGTATGCTTCTTCGCCCACCTTCAAACCACTCACCTTCACACAGTGACGATCCTAGGTCAGTTGCCACCCGAGGTGATCACCGATGTGCACCTCCCCCCCCCCCCCCCCCCCGGTGCAGCACCCCCCCCCCCCGGCGTAATGACACCCCCCAGATAATCAACCCCCCCCCCCCCCCCCCCGGATGCATTCTTGGCTGCTGGGAGCAGCTGCGCAGCTCTCAGATCCGCTGGCTCCCTGCTCCCTCTGCCCCGGAACAGGAAGTAACCTGTTCCGGGGCAGAGTGAGCAGGGAAACAGCGGAGCCGACAGGCGTGCGGCTGCTCTCTGCACCCCTCCAGTGGCGTGCACCTGGGGCGGACCGCCCCCACCCTCCCGCCCTTGCTACACCACTGCCTTCACATGTAGTGGGGAAGTTATCAGAGTGGGTGTGATAGTGCATGAACCGAGTTGGGCAGGAGGCCCTCATAAACGTACAGCCAGACCAAGGGGAAGTGAAACAAAACTCTTTTATTGAACCGTTGCCGCAGCCTGTTACCCGCAGGTACAGTGAATAACAAGTATAGGCTCTTTTACTCCAGAGTCCACTGTGCAGGCCTTGTAAATGACTGGTTTACCCCCAGTATGTACACACAAACACCTTTCCTTGCCAGGTTTTACCCCATTGGTTTGCCTCCAACCAGACCTCAACACTATCCTTACGTAGCCTAACCTACCTTTGTATCAGTTTCTGGTAGTTTACTTACAAGCCATGAAGACCCTCACTCCAGGGCAGCTTCTCTCCTTCCAGGGCCTCACTGGTGGAAACCTATGTGTTGGGCCTCCTTAACCTCTTCCCTGGGCCTCTGTATCGGGGCCTCCCTGAACTCCTCTGGCTCAGGGCAGGGCCGCCGAGAGACTGGGCCGGGCCCAGGGCAAGGCCACCCCCGAGCCCCGCCCCTGCAGCCCTCACAGCCCCGCCCCTGAGGTCGCCGCCGCCGCTCCCCCCGAGGTCACCACCAATAAGAGCCAACCTCATTAGTGATGTCACAATGGCTTGATTGTATAGAATGTTTGTACGTTTGGGAAGCTCGCCAGGTGCCCTTGGCCTGGATTGGCCGCTGTCGTGGACAGGATGCTAGGCTCGATGGACCCTTGGTCTTTTCCCAGTATGGCATTACTTATGTACTTATGAGTATATCTCTTTTAATTTATATCATTTAACATATATGTGATTTTATGTTTATTGTCGATTTGTAGGTGTGATAATTGTCCTTTTATAACATGAACTGTGCCCCTGATGCAGGCAGTCGCTGCCGAAACATGTTGTGCAAACGGCGGTGCCTTCTTTATACCAGAAACGCATCCGAATCAACACGATCATATCTAAATCTACACTACCCAAGCTGTAACGGACTTAAGTACAAATCTACCTACGCATCCAGCTTTTCCTACGTAAGCCACACAACTGTGGAACGCGCTACCAAAAGCTGTGGAAACGACATACGACCACCTTCACTTCCGGAAAAAATACTAAAACCACCCTGTTTAAAAAGGCATACCTCATAAACCCAAACTAAACGCCTGATCTCTGCAACACAACAAAACTAAAGAACGCAATGGACACAACACAAATCTTCCGTTAGACGATGTCCTAATGTGGTTGTGCCACATGAACTTTTATCTTACCACAATATTACTACTACTACTACTTAGTATTTCTATAGCGCTGCCAGGGTTACGCAGCGCTGTACAAGTTTAGCATGGGGAAGGGCAGTCCATGCTCAAGAGAGCTTACAATCTAAAGGTAACAAACTATGTAGTCAGTGTAGGTAACATGAATGGGGACGGTGGTTAGGCGCCAAAAGCAAGGGAGAAGAGATGGGCTTTGAGTAAGGACTTGAAGATGGGCAGGGAGGGCGCATGGCGTATGGGCTCGGGAAGTCTGTTCCAGGCATAAGGTGATGCGAGGCAGAAGGGGCGGAGTCTGGAGTTAGCGGTGGTAGAGAAAGGTACAGATAGAAGTGATTTGTCCTGAGAGCGGAGGTTGCGGGTGGGAACATACGGGGAGAGGAGGGTAGAGAGGTAAAGGGGGGCTGCAGATTGAGTGCACTTGAAGGTCAATAGGAGAAGCTTGAACTGTATACGGTAGCGGATCGGGAGCCAGTGAAGCGACTTGAGGAGAGGGGTGATATGAGAGTATCGGTTCACGCGGTAGATAAGACGTGCGGTGGAATTTTGGACAGATTGAAGGGGGGATAGATGGCTAAGCGGGAGGCCAGCGAGAAGAAGGTTGCAATAGTCAAGACGAGAGGTAACGAGCGAGTGGATGAGGGTTCGGGTGGTCTGTTCAGAGAGGAATGGGCGAATTTTGCTAATATTATAGAGGAAGAAGCGACAGGTCTTAGCTGTCTGTGGGATATGGGCAGAGAAGGAGAGGGAGGAGTCGAAGATGACTCTGAGATTGCGGGCTGAAGAGACGGGGAGGATGAGGGCGTTGTCAACAGAGACGGAAAGTGGGGGTAGAGGAGAAGAGGGTTTGGGTGGAAAGACAAGGAGCTCGGTCTTTGCCATGTTCAGTTTCAGATGCCGGTTGGACATCCAGGCAGCGATGTCTGAGAGGCAGGCCGAAACTTTGGCCTGGGTTTCGACTGTGATGTCGGGAGTGGAGAGATAAAGCTGGGTGTCATCAGTATCATATTGTATTTGTTCACATCGGAGTCTGCAATCGCCTCTCCGGTACTATGTAAGCCACATTGAGCCTACAAATAGGTGGGAAAATGTGGGATACAAATGAAACAAATAAATAAATAAATAGAATCCCCCACCCCACCCCCGCCTCCGAGCCCTGTTCTGCTACAGTGTGTCCTACTTGCACTTGAACTAAAATTGAAATCATTTCTTTGTATAACTGAAAGTTACATTGAAATTGAAATTAAAAAGAAAATGTGAATCAAATGTATACGTTGTTGGAGGAAAGTGCGCGGTCTAGGCTTCCTTCCGTGCAGCAGGCCTCTCAGATGATTATGGAGTAGAAGTTTGAGCCATATACTTTCCAAACTCTGAATTGTCATAGATGAGGCTTAGGTGCCTAGATGGTAACCTTGGCTGTATCGACTAAGACCATTACTGGGTTGGTTTGTACGGTCTGAGTCCTGCAAACAGCAATCCGGTTGTAGGACGGGTTAGAGAGAGCTTCAATGGAAATTCTAGTAATTTGGAACGTGAGGGCAGTACTGGGCAGACTTTATGGCCTGTGTCCCACAAATGACAAAACATATTCAGATAGACTGGAGTGAGCTTTGACGGCAACTCCAGTAGTTGGAACATAAGAACAGAGCCGGACAGACTGCTACGGTCTACGTCCCAGAAACGCCAAAGAAAGACCATGATCAAGTATATAATACCATGTTCATTGTTGATTTTTAAGTCTTGAATTGATAATGAATGTGGCTGTTGGGCAGACTGGATGGACCATTCAGGTCTTTATCTGCCGTCACTTACTATGTTACTATGGTTGATGGGCCAAACAATAAATTATTAACAAAAATTAAGAGATAATCTCATGAGCATGCTGCAAATAGCATTACAACTACTGCTAAGCACGAGACTGATTCTATGAATGTCTTCATTCTGTTCACCCTTGATGTTGGACTACAACATTTTTTTCTTTCAGTGCGATAAGGTCATCCTTGACATCTGTCTCAAGTTGCTGGACCTGAGCTCACAATGCCTAGAGGATCCTAAAAGGGGCTGGGAAGCAAGGAATGACCCAGTACACATTTGCCACATGGTCAACGCCTTGGTATGGAAACAGCTGTAAAAATGCAATATTCCATCACTGCATTTCTGAAGTGGGAAAAGGAGAGATTAACTGCAACCTGGTGACATTTAGTGAAAGATAAGAGGGTGTGGGTGGAGGAGGGATTAAGGATTTTCAAGAACTCTTTCATGTAAGGCCTCAGGATAGGTTTGCATAGCTGCAGCTAAAATATTTTCTAGGTGAAAGGAAGACAAAATTAGTTGTAAGACAACCCATCACTCCTGCTGAGCAATTGGGGTTAGCGTCTGCTCTCAACTCCCTGCTGAATGAAGGTGAGTGGAGGAGTGGCCTAGTGGTTAGCGTGGTGGACTTTGGTCCTGGGGAACTGGGTTTGATTCCCACTCTGGGCAAGTCACTTAACCCTCCATTGCCCTGTAGGATCATTTATATAATATGCAAGCCGCATTGAACCTGCTATGAGTGGGAAAGCGCGGGGTACAAATGTAACAAATAAATAAATTAATGATTGAGAGGAGGAGTTGAGCTCTTTGCTGCCAGAAGGGATGTGGGAGAATATTCAAAAGAAGATTAGTAAATCTTCAATTTGTAAAAGAATTCTGGAAAACGGATATGAAGTTTTTTACTGGTAGTATCTAATGCCCCGAAGGTTGCATAATACTTACGTTGATTGCTGGTGATGCTGTAGGCAGGATGGCATGATGCTCCACATCTGGTAGAGTTAGTAAACAGTAGAGATGATGACAGCTGTTGCAGGCTTCTGGGAATGGATGAATGATTCTACATGAAGCAGATTGCAGATACCAACACTGTGAGTTCCCAGAATTTGGTTTGGTTTGGTGTGCATTTGTGTTTTGGTTCAACAAATGTGGTTGTTTCTGCATTGCTTTAATACGAAAGAACATCCCGACAGAGTAAGATTACTCTTTGGAGACTCTTTGGTTCAGCCTTTAGTTTAGAAAGGAAAATTTACGAGTGCTGGAGTAAAGTATGCAGACAAGTAAATATAATGTAGCCACAGGCAGGGCTTGGTGGGCTGTGGCCCCTCTACTTTAGAGTCAGATACCCCTCCCCCCACCACCACCAAGTAAGCAGCAGCAACATAGGCAAATGGGGGGAAGCACTTGAGGTGGTGTGTGCATCTGCACTGCCTAATGTCCACCCGTGTTGACCTTGGGCCCCACCAAAACATTAGTCCTGGCTGGGCAACTACTGAGAATGTCCGATGCTCAAGGTCCACAGCCCAGCCTGATTTCCAGGATTTCCACAATGAATACATATGAGAGCTATTTGCATTCACTACTTCCATTGCGTGAAAACAGATCTCGTACATATTCATTGTGGAAATCCTGAAAACCAGGTTGGCTTGTGGACCTCGAGGACTGGATTTGAGCACCCCTACCCTAGAAGGTCCACCAGAGGTTATCTCCAGCTTCTTTTCTTTACCTCAGCTGAGCGATAATAAGAAGGGTATCCTGTGTGGAAGCTGGAACAATGAATACGGCAGTGGAACACTGCCAGGCAAATGGAAGGGGAGTGCACCCATCTTGCAACGGTGGATCAAGGCCAACTGCCAGCCCGCTCACTCTGGACGATGCTGGGTGTTCGCAGCTGTTATGTGCACAGGTAAGATCTAGACTTAAAACCCCAGGCATATCTGCTCATGAATTCGGTGCCAGATCTGTGGGGGCACCCTGGATATTTGAAAAACCACTTTCACTCTGTGGGAGGGAGAAGGTGTAATTCGTACCGAGTTGAGCACTCCTTATAGTTTTGAAAAGATAGCGCCTATGAACTTCTGGCGTTTTGCAACTGAAAATAGGGTTACATCTATGCTTTGAGCAACTAAAGAGTGGGGAGAGGGCCGTTTTCAAAGGCTATATTCACTAAGGAGCCCTTTTAATAAGCTGCGTTAAGCAACGTGCTATTCCAGCTTGGCCAGTCCGGCCGCTTCACATCTTTTCCTGCCTTCAACGGTTCTAATCGTGGCCTGCTTCTTTCACCTGGTCTGGATGGGTATTTCACCTGCTCCCCATCGTGGATCGCCTTGCAGACAGTTGTACAAGCTACTCTGAACCGTCACCGCATCTGGAGTCTAACGAAGACCTGCCTATCTCTGACTGCTGTCTTCAGAATTTCAACATAGTGCCCACAGTCCTTCCTAATAAAATGTACCTAGTCCTTTTTTTTTTTTTTTTTTGTCTCTCTTACCCTTTCCCTATTTCTTCTGAATTTAATGTAATTGTATTTGTAAAACAACTGGTCTGGCTATTGCCTTATCAGTACATTGTAAGCCACTTTGAGTCCGCATCCCTGTGGAAAAAAGTGGGATATAAATGTAAATAAATAAATAAAATTAACATAAGCGTAACACAGGAAAACTGGCCTAACATAGGATTCACTACAACATTCTGCATTACTTCTGCTATTTGTGTGTACTAACTCCCTAATTCTATATAAGTTGCCATAAAATGCATGCACAGTTTAATTGAATAACAAGGCAATTCGTGCAATAATTCTACTGTTGGTATATATATTTAGGTCCCCTTCTGTCCCTCTCTATCTGAACAGGTATCTTATTCCCTACTCTCCTTTACGTTGTCTTAGATCGGCTGACAATAATCTTCTTTCCTTACCACTGCTCTCTTCTATCCCTCTCACCAGTCCTCAAGATTCTGCATTTAACTATTTAGGTTCCGAACTCTGGAATGAGCTCCCAGGTCAGATTAGGGATCGACCCACTTTTGCGTCTTTCAAACTGGCACCAACAACTCACCTTTTCAGAATTGCATTTGACCCTTCTTCATAACCCTTCCCTTTTGCCTGATTTTTCGGATTTACTAGGGCCACAAACTCTTAAATATAGGAATGTTAAAACTGAGTGACAGCAGGAGCAGATTTAAGGCACAGGAAAAAAAAAAGTTAGGAGCTTACCACTCATTTCTAGCACTAGGCTCATAAATTAGGGTAATAAATCTAGGCAAATGGATGATGGAACTAAGGGCCCCTTTTACTAAGCCGCGTAAGTGTCTACACTCGCCCAACGAGCGCCAAAATGAACTCACTGCCTCACTACCACATGACTCTTGCGATAATTTCATTTTTGGCGCACGTCCACTATGCACATCTGAAAAATATTTTTTTTTCTGGCGCGCGTAGCGGACTCGCACCAAGTGGCATCTGACACACATAGGTCATGTTTTTAATTAAATAAGGCTGCTTGTATCACCTCCCAAATTAGTACTTACCAACCACCCACAATTTAGGGAGATAAAATACTAAGAAGGCCGCATCTCATGAGAGAAGCAATTCTTTATTCTTACCAAGAGAAAGTACATTACAAGTATATTCTTCTGTTCATCCATAATTGCACCTTTCCCAGGCCCGTTTGCACATACATAGTAACATAGTAACATATAGTAACATAGTAGATGATGGCAGAAAAAGACCTGCACGTCCATCCAGTCTGCCCAACAAGATAAACTTATATGTGCTACTTTTTGTGTACACCCTACTTTGATTTGTACCTGTCCTCTTCAGGGCATAGACCGTATAAGTCTGCCCAGCACTATCCCCGCCTCCCAACCACCAGCCTCGCCTCCCACCACCGGTTCTGGCACAGACCGTATAAGTCTGCCCAGCACTATCCCTGCCTCCCAACCACCAGTCCCGCCTCCCACCACCGGCTCTGGCACAGACTGTATAAGTCTGCTCAGCACTATCCCCGACTCCAACCACCAGCCCCGCCTCCCACCACCGGCTCTGCCATTGGAATGTCTTATAAGATCATAAGTTCGTGGGCCTCACGATTTATGGCCTCTGCCCATTTTGACTCCGCTCTAGGGTGGACAACTAAGTTTATAGTGTTTACTTAGGTGCTAGCAGACCATAAGCTCTGATTCAGTAAAGAGGTCAACTAAGGGACACTCAAGTACTTAGGCCTATCAGCCTATATGTTCTATTAAGCCTTAGCTTAACCATAGTTCATATTTCATAATTCATAATTGTACCCATAATATACAGTCATTACCGCACAGATTCTTTACCGCTAGGTCTATGGCTGGCAATAAGGTCAAAGACCCAAAATGGACGTGCGGCAATTTTAATTTTACCGCACATCCATTTTCAGGAAAAAAAAAAAAGAGGGCTTTTTTACAGGCACACTGAAAAATAATTCTGCGCACGCCCAAAACCCACGCCTACACTACCGCAGGCCTTTTTTTTTACGGCAGCTTAGTAAAAGGACCCCTAAGTTTATATGCACAGCTTTTAAGCTGAATTTTTCAACTGAAAATAGGACACAAATTTAAGAGCCTAAATTTAGGAGCTTGTATTTTTTTTGAAAATTGGGTCTATACCATCTAAAAGTGAAAATATATATATATTGTGACAAGGCTACATCCCCGATGTATAGAGTGATGCAGCAAAACCATGAACTACATATCCCAGAATGCATTTCCAGTCCTAGCAGTGAGATCCCAGGGATAGGCAAGCTGGCCATATACCGTCTCTGACCACAAGAGGGAGAGTAAATGAAGGAGCCAGTTCCCCTGGACCCGCAATCAGTATCATGCTACCCACCTGTAATAGGGAGGGGTGGGCTGAGAAGCAGGAGGAGTATTGGATGGAAGAGGGAATTAATCAGCCTGAGCAGGGGAAGAAAGCAGAACGGAATGGGAGCTTGAGGGCAGCCCCTGAAGGTTTGGAAACCTACATGGTTTTGTAATTTATTTTGGTTTAAAGCCTGTTTTTCTTGTGGGAGACCTGTTTGCTTTGGGGAAACCATGAATGGTGGGTAGGGGAATTACTAACCTGTTTTGAAACCTGATTATTTTTGAGAACCTCTGAAGTTGGAAGGCTTGTTTATGAAGGAGGGCTGCCTGGTGGGAAGAGGGGTTCAGTTCAGGAGGAGAGGAGCAGTACAGGCTGAAAATCCTTGGGCAAGACAGGTCCCTAAAGAACTGAAGCAGGCTGAAATAGAGGAAGTCCCAAAAGTATTGAACCTCCTGAAAGTAAAGGCTGCTGGGTGATTAAGTGTTTGTCTTGAGGGGAAATCCTGCTTGTGGGACAAGTACTATTTGTTTGCTACTGACTGGGACCAAAAAAGCAGGGATTTCCCAAAGGACTATTGCATTCCCCTCAGGGAAGCGGGCAAAGTCTTTGTGTAATTGGTTGATGTACTAAGCGAGGCAGAACAGCCCTGCCTGAGAAGCAAGTCTCTACTATGGAGTGAAGTTTTGTTTATGAATCTGGAAAATAAAGGAAGGTTTTTGAAGTATTTCCTGGTGGCAGTTTTGTGAAGTCCTGGCTATTCATGGGAGGCCGCTTCCTCCCTCCTACTGGAGCAGCGGGCCCGTTTACAATATTTTTAATGAACAACCAATGACTCCCACTGGCAGAATTGTTTCATTATCTCTGTGTAAGAGAATATTTCAGGCAACGGATCTGATGCCTATGTCTAACTCCTACTGCATGAATTTGTTCCTCTGTAAGTTTATCAATAGAAATCAAACAAAATAAAACATGGAAAAGAAAATAAGATGATACCTTTTTTATTGGACATAACTTAATACATTTCTTAATTAGCTTTCAAAGGTTGCCCTTCTTCCTCAGATCGGAAATAAGCAAATGTGCTAGCTGACAGTGTATATAAGTGAAAACATTCAAGCATTACTATGACAGTAAAATAGATACAATTGGAGATTCTACATGGAATGTTGCTACTATTTGAGATTCTACATGGAATGTTGCTATTCCACTAGCAACATTCCATGTAGAAGCCTGCGCGGCCACATTGGTGATCTGCAAGGGCCGACTTCTACATGGAATGTTGCTAGTGGAATAGCAACATTCCATGTAGAATCTCAAATAGTAGCAACAGTGGAGGAGTGGCCTAGTGGTTAGGGTGGTGGACTTTGGTCCTGGGGAACTGAGGAACTGAGTTTGATTCCCACTTCAGGCACAGGCAGCTCCTTGTGACTCTGGGCAAGTCACTTAACCCTCCATTGCCCCATGTAAGCCGCATTGAGCCTGCCATGAGTGGGAAAGCGCGGGGTACAAATGTAACAAAAATAAAATAGATACTATTGGAGATTCTACATGGAATGTTGCTATTCCACTAGCAACATTCCATGTAGAAGCCTGCGCGGCCACATTGGTGATCTACAAGGGCCGACTTCTACATGGAATGTTGCTAGTGGAATAGCCATAACACCAAACCAAAGACAAAGAACTAATGATAAACACCCCCTATACCTATGGGAATTCTTCTATATTGTCTATTGGATCTAGAAGATCTCTATACTTTTAAAGTAACATAATTCTGGGAGAATTATTGATGTCCGGAAGTACAGACTGTTGTGAAGGGGAGATGGGCAAGTGTTAACCCGAGTCCCTGACGAAAATGTTGAAACCCGCGGTGTCGGGCGTTATCTAGGGAAAGTCAAAGAGGACTCCAACAGTATAATACACAGAGAGGAACTTAAGATAAGTCCTTTTAAACAATTTTTGATTTAGAGCACTTGTAGCATCGAGCACATATAGCTTTGAGCACCTTTTGTAGTATATGTGTTTGCAATAGCACTATAAATAGTTACCTAAGGGATTGTCCGATGAGGAGACGCTATGCCACTAGGCTAAAAATCTTTATTGAATGTGCCGGAAGTGGTGTCTTCTGAGGACTCCCAAACATATTCTAGAACATATTCATGTTATTGAATCTTCAGATGTTTGGGCTTATGTTACTTTAAAAGTATAGAGATCTTCTAGATCCAATAGACAATATAGAAGAATTCCCATAGGTATAGGGGGTGTTTATCATTAGTTCTTTGTCTTTGGTTTGGTGTTATGACAAGTTGAATTTACCAAAGATTCTTATATTTAGGAGATTTTGAGTGGTTTCGCTAGTGGAATAGCAACATTCCATGTAGAATCTATAGAAATCAAACAAAATAAAACATGGAAAAGAAAATAAGATGATACCTTTTTTATTGGACATAACTTAATACATTTCTTAATTAGCTTTCAAAGGTTGCCCTTCTTCCTCAGATCGGAAATAAGCAAATGTGGTAGCTGACAGTGTATATAAGTGAAAACATTCAAGCATTACTATGACAGTAAAATAGATACTATTGGAGATTCTACATGGAATGTTGCTATTCCACTAGCAACATTCCATGTAGAAGGCTGCGCAGGCTTCTGTTTCTGTGAGTATGACGTCCTGCACGTACGTGCAGGACGTCAGACTCACAGAAGCAGAAGCCTGCGCGGCCACATTGGTGATCTACAAGGGCCGACTTCTACATGGAATGTTGCTAGTAGAATAGCAACATTCCATGTAGAATCTATAGAAATCAAACAAAATAAAACATGGAAAAGAAAATAAGATGATACCTTTTTTATTGGACATAACTTAATACATTTCTTGATTAGCTTTCGAAGGTTGCCCTTCTTCCTCAGATCGGAAATAAGTGTGAGGAACTGAAAAGTCCACGAGGCCAGCAGCAAAATTCACTGTTTGCATTAACACTGTTATGGAGAAGTCTTTCCAGTACTCAATTTGCCCATACTAGCAAGTCGTAAATAAACTCATACGTACTAGTTTCAATCTGTTGTGAGGTCACAATGACGTCATTCACACTGCATGAATTAATCATATACTGTACACTGCCTTGATTGAATTCCTTCAAAAAGGCAGTAAATAAATCCTAATTAATAAATATATAAATACACTGTCAAGTATATTTCTCACCACCCAAAATAAGAAATAAACAGGAATATACTAGATTCCGCAAAATTCTCAAATCGTTCCTTTTCAAACAAACCCTCACAAAGAACAATCATAGCTCAAACAACTAATTATTACTTGAATTGGTTATTACTCTATTTACCATTAACCTTCTCTTTGCTTCATGTGCAATTTCTCATTCATAATAGATTTTCTAAATGTTAAATATCCGTAGCTATCCCAGTATGTTTGTGATACTGTATTTTAAAATTGGATTCTTAAAACAAATTACTTTCTTATGCGTTATTCTTTGTTATATATCCTATACTGTTAATTGTAAGCCACAGTGAACTCAAACTTGTTTGGGATAATGTGGGATATAAATGTCACAAATAAATAAATAAAATCATCTTCACTGCTCTTAGGGGTGCCTGCCAGTTGCAAGAATGTCCTTCTTAAAATAAAATAAAAAAAAGTCTAATAGCATTTTCCTAGTCCTGTGACAGTGGTGTGCTGGAGCAGCCTCTCACAGGCTCGCAAGAGCCGGTTGTTAAGTTTTTAAGAATTTTGGGAGCCGGTTGTTAAAGTAGGGCCCTCCATGGCTACTTTAATAACTGGCTCCCAAAATGTGGGCTTGGGCCCCCTGCTGAATTCTCTTTTACTTTGCTGGTGGGGATGCTGAGCCCTGCCAGCCAAGTAAATAGACTACTGCTGCTCCCCACTCTTTGTTTCCAGCTCTGGGCAGCAGGCTGGGACTTCTCGAGCACGTGAGAGAAGTTCCAGCATGCTGCTCAGAGCAAGACATTGGGAGTGGTGGCAGTCCATTTATTGGCTGCCAGCAAAGGTATGCCTAACGTGCCCGCACAAAGGGAGGGAGGAGAGAGAGGCAAGTGTTGCTCCCCCCCATCCCGGCCACCCCTAGCCCTTCCAACTGCAAAGCTGGCTACGTCTGTCCGGAGAAAGAGCCTGTTAAAAATTTACCAGCACACCCCTGCCTGTGCACCACTGTTTCCTCTAAGTAGCAGGAGTTATCCATCTACAATCCTGCCACTGGGGGGGGGGGGGGGGGGGCGCTGTTTCACTGTCACATTTTCAATAGCGAGCAACAGACAAGCTCTGCAAGACTCCAGAGATCCTGACTGCCCCTAGCAATTGAAAACACTATATTGAAACACCACCCCCTACTGGTAGCAATGCAGTTGGAAAACTCCCACTTAGCTTAGAAAGAACGGTGCGTGTGCACAGTTTTGCACAATTGCCTAGCACACAGGGGCACAGTTTTGTCTGTGAGTTTACACCAATAAACAGAGTTAGGAGGCGTGCTCAGTGCTGACAACAGCTCACCATCTTCTCTGTTTTACCCCACAGTGTTGAGGTGTCTGGGAATTCCCACCAGAGTTGTCACAAACTTTACCTCAGCACATGACATAGGCCGAAAACTGACTGTGGATGAATACTACAATGAGAATGGGATGAAGATCAATGGGGATTATAACGCCGGTATCTGGTGAGAATGCTAATTTTAAAAGAGAGAAAAAAACAAACACTGGAGGTCTGACAAACCTCAAGCAAATGCGTTATGGTGTAATGCGGTGTATCAAATAATTAAATCAAATCAAATCAAACCATACACAATTCTTCAGGAAACTGGATCTCAAGGAGAATAACTGACTTCTATTATTTATTCATTCTAGCCCACTTTCTCTGCTATCTCAAACTTATTACGGTCTCTAGAACCAAAGATACTTGTATCAGGAAACATGCCACTGCTCATCGGAGAGAGCAGAGTGATAACGGCAGCCGTTTCCACTTGCCTCATGGCTTCTTTCGACTCTCAATATGAGGACCCAGTGTTAATAACTTCCCATGCAGATTCTGCATCCATATAGGGACTTTATGCACTGACCGTAGGACATCCTCTCCTGACCCCTCAGCTTGCATTTCCTTGGTGCTTGACTCAGAGACTTAGATAAAATTGAATGATGGGTTCATAAAAACAAACTTAGAGCCCTGAGAAATGAATTCTGCCTAGCAACGCCTGCAGTGCAGAGACGCCCAAGGAAGAAGGGGCCCCTCTGTTCCTCGATCTTATGAAGTGACTCCACCCCACCCCACCCCCAAGCTTTTAGGCCCCCTCTACAACATTATCACATGAGGGTCCTTAACTTGAACATATGTCATGGAAAATGGGGAAGTCCCTTTAGCACATCAGGCTCATAATGTGTATAACTGGAATTCCATTTCCTTAATTCCTACAGGAATTTCCGTGTCTGGAATGAGTGCTGGATGGCACGAGGGGATCTCCCCACAGGATATGATGGGTGGCAGGTGCTAGATGCAATGCCACAGAAGAAGAGTGAAGGTAATACTTTCTCATTTCTCACATGTGATACCTCCCGTCCCACTAATGCCACACAGTCGTTACAGTAATATTACTGAGTAGTCTCGCTAATTTGGGGGACTTCTACCAGATACTTGTGACCTGGATTGGCCACTGTTAGAAACAGGATACTGAGACGGATGGACCTTTGGTCTGATCCAGTATGGCGATTCTTATGTTCGTAGGATAAGGACAGGTGCAAATCAAAGAATGCAGAGTTAAAAATGCTTCTCTTTGGGTGTAAAGCTTTGAGATTTTACCTCAGATACAGAGCACTTATTTATTTTTTTTATTTCAACTTGTTTTTTATTAAACCTAACAGTAACGACCATCCAGGGCCACCGAGAGACTGGGCCGGGCCTGGGGCAAGGCTGCCCCCGGGGACCCGCCCCCGCCCCTGCCACCCCTGCGGTCGCCACCACTGCTGCTCCCCCCTCCACCCCCTCCCGAGGTCGCCGCCGCTCCCCCCTCCACTCCCCCCGAGGTTGCTGCCGCTCCCCCTCCCTCGACCCCCCCCCTCCGTCCACCACAGGGCCGGGCCCCCTGCATTGAAATCAAAGCGCCTCTCACCTCCATGTGAAAGCGCTGCAGGCAGAAGGGCAGCAGATCACTTCCCTTCGGCCCTCCTTCCCTCCTTGTGTCCCGCTCTCGCGGAAGTTACTTCAAGACGAGGGCGGGACACTGGGAGGGAAGGAGGCCCGAAGGAAGGCGATCAGCTGTCCTGCTGCCTGCAGCGTTTTCACACGGAGGTGAGAGGCGCTGTGATTTTAATACAGGGGGCCCGGCCCGGTGGCAGACGGTCGACGACGGAGGTCGGGTGGAACTGCGGCGCCGGGCCCGGGGAATTTTGTCCCCCCTGCACCCCCCCTCTCGGCGGCTATACGACCATCCAACATGAGGTGTGTGAAAGGCTACTTGTTACAAGCGCCTTCTATCGTTTATCGATTACTAAAACTTGATATACCGTTCCTGTTTACAAAAGAAACAACACGGGACAGACGGAGCACTGGCTTTTAATTTTGTTTTTGTTTTTGCAGAGGATGCTCTTTTACTAAGGTGCACCTAAAAGTGGTCTGCCCTGGTGTAGGCACATGTTTTGGATGCACACACAGGTCCATTTTTCAGCATGCCTGGAAAAAAAGGCTTTTTTGTGTGTGGCCAAAAATGGACATGTGGCAAAATTAAAACCAGCGCCCGTCCGTTTTTGGCCTGCGACCTTACTGCCACCCATCGACTTAGCAGTAAGGACTCACGTGCTAACCGGTCGGTAAGTTACCAGCGTGCGTAAACTGCCGATTACCGCCGGGTAAGCGCCACGTAGTAGAAAATAGAAAATATTTTCTACCACGTGTTTCGGGCATGCGTCAAAATTTAAATTACCACCCGGGGCATGTGGTAGCCGGGCAGTAGTTCCAATTTTGTGCATGTTGGACATGCTTAGTAAAAGGGCCCTTATATTAAGTATGCACATAACTTAGAATAATTTATCATCTACATGTGAACTCTGCCCGTGCATCGCCCCTGTACACGCCTACCAGCAAAGTACATGCCATCATGCCTACTTTTACACCAGTTGGAATTTTGTAACAGGCTATTTACGGGCAGATGGGACCACATATGAGTGAAAATGATGTTATCAAATTAACCTCCATATGCTAATACTCTGCCTGCTTTTTATTATTATTATATATTCAGCGCATTTTCACTAACATAAAGCAGTCCAGGAGTAGAAACTTCTCAGAATGGTCTTCGATTTATGTTGGTCCTGTAAGCAAAACACAGGAACTCTTATGCACCTTTTGCTAGAATGTCCAAATCCGGTATTGTTCTGGGCAGATGTTTGGGATAAGTTGCAAGGGATTTGGGGGTTTCAGGACTCTTTTCTACCAAAGCATGTCATCTGGAAGTCAATTTGCACCCCATTTCTATTTGCAGAGAGAGATAAACTGCTTTTTGACTTCTTGGTCTCTATTGCGTTGAAGTTAATAATATCGCATTGGAAAGACAACTCTCTCCAGTCAATGTCATTCTTTGGTGGAATTGGGTTTTATTGTACAAGAAATATGAGCAGCTTTCAGTGCCTGCTATCCCTGGGTCTCGTTATGGTTCTCAGAAATGGAAAACTCTCGACCTCTTTCTGACGACAGCTGTCTAATTGTATTGCCTAATGTTTGATCTCAGCTTCCTGGATAGCATTCTTTTGTATAAGTTGTTGTTGTTTTTTTTCCTTTCTCTCTTTTGTTTGTGGTATTATTGAAAACCTTAATAAAAACATTTTTTTTAAATGTTCTTTTGCATATGTCTCGCCAAGGAGCGTCCCCCTGTGGGCCTGCCCCAGTTCGAGCCATCAAAGAAGGAGAAGTAGACCTGAACTATGACGTTGCTGTCCTCTTCACCGAGGTGAATGCGGGCTGCGTGGTCTGGATTCGCCAATCTGATGGTCAGCTTGAACAAGCAACGAGCAGCACCAAATACACCGGCAACAACATCAGCACCAAAGGCATCGGCAGTGATAGATGTGAGGACATCACTCAGCACTACAAGTACCCAGAAGGTAGCAGAGCATCACTCGCTTTCCAGGATTCTCGATACAGTTGATTGCACAGTAGCGGGTCCGAATCTGCTGCTAGTTAGGTGCACTGCTCACACCCACTCAATTTAAAAAAGGATCAAACTCAATATTTATGTCTTCATTTATTTATTACATTTGTACCCCGCGCTTTCCCAAACACAGCAGGTTCAATGCGGCTTACATAGTAAATAGTTTTACAAAGTATTAGAAGCAGAATATTACAAACTGTAATAGACGTAGAGGGGCATAATCGAACGGTGGCGCCGCAAGGGGGCGGAGCTAACCATATTTTCTAAATACGGTTTGGGCCGGCTAAATCGATCGCTGGGTGTAGAGGAGATGGCCAGCGTCGTTTTTCAGCCATAATGGAAACCGGGCCCGGCCATCTCAAACCCGGCGAAATGCAAGGCATTTGGTAATGGGAGGAGCCAGCATTTGTAGTGCACTGGTCCCCCTCACATGCCAGGACACCAACCGGACACCCTAGGAGGCACTTCTAAAAATTTAAAAAAAAATAACAATAGCTCCCAGGTAAATAGCTCCCTTACCTTGTGTGCTGAGCCCCCCCCCCCAAAGAAAAAAAAACCCACTCCCCACAACTCTACACCATAGCCCTTATGGGTGAAGGGGGGCACTTACATGTGGGTACAGTGGGTTTTGGGGAGGGGTTGGAGGGCTCCCATTTACCACAAGTGTAACAGGTGGGGGGGGGGGATGGGACTGGGTCCACCTGCCTGAAGTGCACTGCACCCACAAAAAACTGCTCCAGGGACTTGCATACTGCTGTCAGGGACCTGGGTATGACATTTCAGGCTGGCATAGAGGCTGGCAAAGAAGGTTGTTGTTGTTTTTTTTTGGGTGGGAGAGGGTTGGTGACCACTGGGGGAGTAAGGAGAGGTTATCCCTGATTCCCTCCGGTGGTCATTTGGTCAGTTGGGGCTCCTTTGTGAAGCTTGGTCATGAAAAAAAAGGGACCAAGTAAAGCCGGCGAAATGCTCGTCAAGCCTGGCTTTTTTTTCCCATTATTGTGCGAAGCCGGCCATCTCGTGAGCACGCCCCTGTCCCGCCCCCGTCCTGCCTTCACTACCCTACCGACATGCCACCTTTAAGTTTTGCCAGCTCTGCGATGGAAAGCAGTTGGCGCCGGCCAAAATCAGCTTTCCATTATACCGATTTGGCCGGGTTCAGGAGATCGCTGGCCATCTCCCGATTTGTGTCAGATGGCCGGGGATCTCTTTCGAAAATGAGATGGATAGTAATAGTAAGGTTATAAGAATAGGTGAATTGAACATGGAAAGGTAAACAAGGCATGATAGGCAAAAGGAAAGAGATTGGGAGGGGTGAGGTGTAGGGAAGATGGAGACAAGAAGACTAGAGGAGGAGAATAAGGAGTTAGGAGACAGGGTGTAAGGTATAATCATCTTCGGAGCAGGAGTTGTGTGGGTGGGCTCATAAGGTTAGGTTGGGTCATTAGGGTAAGCTTGCTTGAAGAGATGTGCCTTCAACATTTTTCTGAAGGGTAGATATTCGTTATTTGTTCGGATGGATCTTGGTAGAGCATTCCAAAGTTGGCTGTCCAAAAATGAGAAACTGGATGCATAGGAGGATTTATATTTAATTCCTTTGCAGTTGGGAAGGTGCAAAGTGAGGTAAGTACGTGAGAACATTGATCTGTTTCTGATTGGGAGGTCGATCAGGTCATTCATGTAGCTAGGGGATTCTCCGTATATGATTTTATGAATCATTGTATTATGAATCATTAAAATAACCTACCCACTTCTCAATATACATAATTTTCTTATGCACCTTAACTGCAATAAGGCTGACATTATTATTCCGTTAATATGATTGCCATGATATTCTCATGCACCTTATTTGTTATCTATATTCTGATTTCCTTATCCCATTAATGTGATTGTTGTTGTATTATATTGTAAGCCACATTGAGCCTGCAAATAGGTGGGAAAATGTGGGATATAAATGTAGCAAATAAATAAATAAACCTGCTGAAACCACATAGCTGGCCAGTTAAATAACGCTAAATATCAGGTGGCCAAAGTTTAAATAAACACACGGTGTCCAGAAAAAAACAGGACCCCTTATATAATACTGAACAATTGATCAAACATTTAGTATGCATTTCTCTCTTAGTTAATTCATAATTTCTCTTAGTTAGGTCATAATTTGTGTTCAAAGTGTCTTCCCTCAACCTTGACACATTCACAAAGTCTTTGACACCACTGGCTGTTGGCTGAATGAATTCTAGGGTTTCGTTAATTAAGAGCTCAACTGTTTTGACAGGCCGAGGCGCTGGAGTCCATCCTGTTGAAAAATACAGTACTCAGAAATGTCTCAAATTTCAGGCAGAAGTTTCTGCTGCAGTAGGATGCTTTTGGGTTATTTGGAGAAATGTCAGGGGTCCCTTTTTTTTCCCCAGACACCATGTAGAAATAATTTTCCAAAGGGCTACTTCACAAATTAATATCAGCCCTTTTTTTGAAAAAATAAAACCAGATATATTGTAACATATTACATACCCATCTAGTTGAAAATGATGCCCATGGAAACTATTAAAAAAAGGCATGTTTCCAAAGTATTCTGAAGGCAAAGCAGTGTTCTGCATGAAGAAGTAACTGCATAAGTACATAAGTATTGCCATACTGGGAAAGGTCCATCAAGCCCAGCATCCTGTTTCCAACAGTGGCCAATCCAGGTCACAAATACCTGGCAAGATCCCAAAAAAGTTCAATACATTTTATGGTGCTTATCCCAGAAATAAGCAGTGGATTCTCCCCAAGTCCATTTAATAATGGTCTATGGACTTTTTTTTTTAGGAAGCCGTCCAAACCTTTTTTAAACTCCACTAAGCTAACCACCTTTACCACATTCTCTAGCAATGAATTCCAGAGTTTAATTACACACCCAATAAGCACATGAAATTAGGAGCATACAGCCTGTACACATAGAACTGTAGCCAGATTCAGCAAGGGCAGGAAGGGGGAGTGGTCTGCAGAGGCGTAGCCACACTTGGTATTTTCGATTGGCCCAGAGGAAAATTAGATAGGTCCTTCCACGTGCCCGTTGCCTCCTATCCCAACCACACACCACAAATATCTTCCCAGAAATATTTTTTAAGAACATATGAGGTTTTTTTTTCACGTACCCTACATCTTCTCCCTCTCCTCTGCTGCATCCCAGTATCTGTGCTCCTGTCTCTGAACTCCGTCCCTCTCCGATGTCGGTACAGGTGTCCTCGGTGCCTGCAACAATTCATTCTCGCTTGCGTTGGCCCTGCAGGCTTTCATCTGCCATGTCCCGCCCTCACTGATGACATTGCCTGTCTCCTGTCTGGCGAAACGCGGCAGATGGAAGCCTGCGGGGCCGGCGCAAGGAGCAAGAATGGATCACTGCATGCCCCGAGGACGCCTGTACCAACACCGGGAAGGGAAGGGGTTCAGAAACCGCAGAACAGATGCTGGGGACAGCATGGAGAACAGGAGGGAAGAGAGCAGTGTGGCGCTGCAGCAGGGTGGGCCTGAGCCAACCTTAGCTACACCATTGTCTGCATTTAACATGCATGCTTTTCAAAATATGGTTATATTTATATAAAACAGACCAGAAATTCAACGCATTCTAAAACACAGGTGTAAATGAACACACAAACCCCCTGGAGTAGATTTCAAACAGCAGTACGTTCACACTTATCAGTTGTGTGTGTGCAGGTGTAAGTTACCTCCAAACCCCACATCCCTTCCCTCTAACAGAACTGCAGCCCTCTTCTAGAAATATCCACTCTTACTCCTAGGATGTGGTTAAAAGCAAGGAGCTGGGTTCCCCCCCCCCCCAGTCGCTATTTTTACGGAGAAACCAGAAAAGTGTTCAGGTGCATTCACACTTTCTATTTATATATATACTGGTTAGATTTATATCACCATTTTTCATTTTCATGGAAATTAAGGAAACCATGATATCTTTATTTTCCAATTGCTCCATGGCATAGTTCAAGATAGATAACTACAAGTAACATAGTAACATAACATAGTAGGTGATGGCAGAAAAAGACCTGCACGGTCCATCCAGTCTGCCCAACAAGATAAACTCATATGTGTATACCTTACCTTGATTTGTACCTGCCTTTTTCAGGGCACAGACCGTACAAGTCTGCCCAGCACTAGCCCCACCTCCCAACCACTAGCCCCGCCTCCCTGCTTTTCTTATCAATACTAAATGTTCATCACATAGATCTGCACACATCAGCCCAATCAATTTGCATATTTTGTTTATACCGAAAACCATACTTTTTTGTAGCGATAAATCTAACACTATACCATTCGGTATTGGACCAGAGCAGTAATAAAGCAGGCATGTTCGTTGTCTTTTCTTTCCTTACAGGCTCCATTCAAGAAAGAAAAGTCCTGCTAAAAGCTTTGGGAAAGATAAATGAGCACTGCCAGGCTCACGGGGAGGAGACCACGCCCAATATTCCACAATTTTCGGCTCAGCCAGTTGCTCCACTTCTCCTCTCTATCCAGTCTCCCAGTTCACTTTCATTGGGACAAGACACCAAGATTTCTGTTATGGTATCGAATAGGACAGAAGAAGGGAGGGAGCTGCATCTAACAGCTGGAGTTCAGATTTTGCAGTGCAATGGGATCTCCCAGGGTCAGCTTTGGAAGGAGGAATGCTGTTTTTTTCTTCAAGCCAATGAAGGTAAAGGCTGAGTCAACACTTTGGGGGACAGTACTACTACTACTACTTAACATTTCTAGAGCGCTACTAGGGTTATGCAGCGCTGTACAGTTTAACAAAGAAGGACAGTCCCTGCTCAATGAGCTTACAATCTAAAGGACGAAATGTCAAGTTGGGGCAGTCTAGATTTCCTGAAGAGAGGTATAGTGGTTAGGTGCCGAAGGCGACATTGAAGAGGTGGGCTTTGAGTAAGGATTTGAAGATGGGCAGGGAGAGGGCCTGGCATATGGGCTCAGGGAGTTTATTCCAGGCATGGGGTGAGGCGAGGCAGAAAGGGCAGAGCCTGGAGTTGGCGGTGGTGGAGAAGGGTACTGAGAGGAGGGATTTGTCTTGAGAGCGGAGGTTACGGGTAGGAACGTAAGGGGAGATGAGGGTAGAGAGGTAAGGAGGGGCTGCAGATCGAGTGCATTTGTAGGTTAGTAGGAGAAGCTTGAACTGTATGCGGTACCTGATCGGAAGCCAGTGAAGTGACTTGAGGAGAGGGGTGATATGAGTGTATCGGTCCAGGCGGAAGATAAGACGTACATCAGAGTTCTGAACGGACTGAAGGGGGGGGTAGATGGCTAAGTGGGAGGCCGGTGAGGAGTAGGTTGCAGTACTCAAGGCGAGAGGTAATGAGAGAGTGGATGAGAGTTCGGGTGGTGTGCTCAGAGAGGAAAGGGCGAATTTTGATAATGTTATAGAGGAAGAAGCGACAGGTCTTGGCTATCTGCTGGATATGCGCAGAGAAGTAGAGGGAGGAGTCGAAGATGACTCCAAGGTTGCGGCCAGATGAGACGGGGACGATGAGGGTGTTATCAACTGAGATAGAGAGTGGTCAGTCATTGGCAGTGAGCGTTTTGCTCACTACCAACGGTGTTATTCCCGGATATTCAAAGTCAGGCCCTGTGCAGGCTTTGGCTTTAACTATGTTATTTTTAAGCTGGCTAACACATAGCTCCTTAAGTCAATGTTCATCACTTAAGCGGCCATGGGTTACCACATGAAAATTGGATAATTAAGGAGTAAATATCAGCACTTAGACATCCAAGTGCTGACTCCACCTCCCCAAAATGCCCCCAACACAGCCAGCTTTGTGTTTCTGTGCTAACTGCAATATTTAACGGCACTTCTGGGTCCTTTAACTTAAGGGTTGGCATGCAGAAACAGCCAATCTGGAACTACCGCCGGGCTACTGCAGAAGCCTGGCGGTAGTTTCCCATCTCCAGCGTGTGCCATTTCCAGCGCTACAGTAATTTTTTTTAGATTTCTGTAGCGTCAGAACTTTAACCTGCAGTAACTGGGCAGCGGTTACCACCGGGTTAGTGTGGGAGCCCTAGCCGCCATCTCAATGGGTGGCAGTCAGGGCTCCAGTGGCGTTCCTAGGGGCGCTGACACCCGGGGCGGATTGCCGATGCGCCCCCCCCCCCCGGGTGCAGCGCCCCCCCCCCCCGGTGCAGCGCGACCCCCCCCCCCGGCAAAAGGACCCCCCCCCCACCCCGGCAAAAAAAAAACCCCTCACCCCTGGGTGCACGCTGCTGGGGGGGGGGGTGCCGCGCGCCGGTCAGCGTCGTTCGTTTCCATGCTCCCTCTGCCCCGGAACAGGAAACGAACAAAGCTGACCGGCGCATGGTACCCCCCCAGCGGCGTGCACTCAGGGCGGACCGCCCCCCCCCCCTTGGTACGCCACTGCAGGGCTCCCCACTGAAATGGCCATGCAGTAAGTGGTTCACTTACCACACAGTCATTTCTTTTCCCCCCAAAATGGCCAGCTTTTTACATGCTGTAAAAGGGGGCCTCAGCGCTTGGCAAAAACATGCACTGATGCTAGCCCCTTTTACCACAGCTTAGTAAAAGGACCCCTATGCTGGAGTGGAGGAGTAGCTTAGTGGTTAGTGCAGTGGACTTTGATCCTGGGGAACTGAGGAACTGAGTTTGATTCCCACTTCAGGCACAGGCAGCTCCTTGTGACTCTGGGCAAGTCACTTAACCCTCCATTGCCCCATGTAAGCTGCATTGAGCCTGCCATGAGTGGGAAAGCGCAGGGTACAAATGTAACAAAAATAAAATAGATACTATTGGAGATTCTACATGGAATGTTGCTACTATTGGAGATTCTACATGGAATTTTGCTATTCCAATAGTCCATGTAGAAGGCTGCGCAGGCTTCTGTTTCTGTGAGTCTGACGTCCTGCAAGCAGAAGCCTGCGCGGGCCACATTGGTGATCTGCAAGGGCCGACTTCTACATGGAATGTTGCTAGTGGGACTCTGGGCAAGTCACTTAACCCTCCATTGCCCCATGTAAGCCGCATTGAGCCTGCCATGAGTGGGAAAGTGCGGGGTACAAATGTAACAAAAAAATATATATATTATAACAGCATTTGAGCAAATGATGGAGGGGAAACAGTGGGACTCTATTCCACAAATACCTTCTAGAACAATTGAAGATTGAATGCATAATCTTGCTAAATATACATGTTTGGCAAGTCTATAGATTCTCCTGCTTTGAAGCAAAGGGGTACCCTGTCCGTCCATAAGGGAGATCGATGGCTTGATGCACAGCTAGTCTTGTGCCTTTTTTTTTAAATTATTATTAGACATAACTAGAACTGTACCGACTGATTTGATATTTCACTGGTAACGCTGCCCTGGGGCTGGATCAAATGACTTTTTATTGCTGCATAATAGGTTTATCAGGGCATTTAACAGAATCGTGTTCCTCTTCCCTCCAAAGAAAACTATTATTAAGCTTGTTTATAATTTCACAAGGAAGATTGAGGAGACCAAAAACCTTTACTGTTCAGCAAACAGGATGACCTGGCATAGGAGATCTTATTTGCATGTATTTCCTTGTAGACAAACGGTTGATATATGCCTTTTTCAATGTGCCTTCGACAGATAAGAGATACTTTCTGTCAGACTCACAGAAACAGAAGCCTGCGCGGCCGCATTGCTGATCTGCAAGGACAGGCTTCTACATGGAATATTGCTAGTGGAGGAGTAGCCTAGTGGTTAGTGCAGTGGACTTTGATCCTGGGGAACTGAGTTCCATTTCCACTGCAGCTCCTTGTGACTCTGGGCAAGTCACTTAATCCTCCATTGCCCCTGCTACAAAATAAGTACCTGAATATATGTAAACCGCTTTGAATGTAGTTGCAAAATACCACAGAAAGGTGGTATATCAAGTCCCATTTCCCTTTAAAGGCCGCTGAATAGCAACTAGCCCTGACTAAGTGGTTTAACCAGTCAGCTAAATCGCTTTAAATATCAGGCCCTATATTTATATATACATTGACAGGTTTCACTATTTGCCACCCTTACAGATTGTTGATGCCAGTATCAAGTAGGAACACATCCCCCCCCCCCCCAAAAAAAAAAAAATAAAAATTATAAAACCTCAAATTGACACCTTCCTGCTCCTACCCCCAACTCTTGTGGCCCTCTCATTCCTTTCTTCTCTTCACCACCCTACATACTCTGGAATTCTAGTGGCATCAACAGAAGAAAATATGGGCAGGGATTAAGTGAGACCACACCAAAAACTTTGAATGACACATGGAAGCTTACAAGCACAGGGCCACTGTCCTCCATATTAGCTTTGACATCCTAGCTCAAAGCTTCCCAAACTTGTCCAAGAGACTAGAGCAGTGGTTCTCAACCCAGTCCTTGTGGCACATCCAGCCAATCGGGTTTTCAGGATATTCACATGTACTGCTTCCATCGAGTGCAAATCTCTCATGCATATGCTTGCTTGTGGATATCCTGAAAATCACAAACAGAAAAAAAGCAACACTGGGCCTCTAAGGCTGGGACAACAGGAGTATTTTACTGAAAAATGACCCGACACGGGCCATGTTTCGGTGTTAAGTAACGCCTGCCTCAGGGGACAGAGTATGGTTGTAAGTTATACAAGATGTATAAATGTCCAATGCCTCTGAGAATGAATTGGAAAAAACTTCTGAGCCAAGCGATCCTGTCGAGAAGGACAGCCACGGTAAACTCCTGTGTTAGCCCTTCCTTTGATAAAAACAATTTGCAAAGGGCAGAATCGCATTACTTAACGCCGAAACACGGCCCATGTCGGGTCATCTATATAAATAATTCTCACCTCAAACATTCTGAAGCTCACTCTGTGGCAGGGCAACACTGAAGCCCTGCACTGTTGGTAGGCTAGGCTGTCAGCACCACTCACTGTCACTCATGCACCACTCACTGTCACTCATAGACCCGCCCTCAGCCACGCCCCTTCCGCACATAATTCGCAACCCCAACGTTCTAATGAAGCTTCAACTTCCGAGGTGGCATAGATCAGAATTTTTCCCCATGAGTGTCTGCCCCGCCCTCGTGTCACAACGTGATGACGTCAAGGGCGTGGCTATGACCCTCAGCGAATCGCATCGCTCAGCCCTACATCCCCTCCCCCATGTTGGCACCGCTACCACCCCCCACCCCCCCCAACGTCACTGCACCAGTACTCAAGCCTCCACCACAGATCGCCACCGCTCCCCCCTCCCTCCCTCCGTCCGTCAGCTGTGTTAAAAAGGAAGCGGGGCACCGCAGGCAGCCATCGCCTGTCAGCTCTGCATCCTCTACTCCTCTCACGTCACTGCCCCTGCAGTAGAACCCCGGAGGACCACAGCGACATGAGAGGTGACAGCAGGAAAACCTTACTAGCGCCCGTTTCATTTGTTTCAGAAACGGGCCTTTCTTACTAGTTTTTCAATAAAATACTCCTGTTGTCCCAGCCTTGAAGGCCCAGTGTTGCTTTTTTTTGTTTGTATACTTTCTACTTTTAGATTGTAAGCTCTTTGAGCAGGGACTGTCCCTCTATGTTAAATTGTACAGTGCTGCGTAACCCTAGTAGCGCTTTAGAAATGTTAAGTAGTAGTATGTATGCTGTATACCCTCTCTGTTTGTTTTGTTTTTTATCTCAGTCCTTGGGTGTGTCCCAAGGACTGAGTTGAGATACCTACAATAAATACACGAGATTAATCTGCATGCACTGCAAAATTTATCTCATGAATTTATGCATTCTGCATATTCTGAAAACCCATCTGCCTGCAAAGGGCACCAGGACAGATTGAGCTACTACTGAAAAATAAAGGTGTGAGCAAATCTAAATAAATTGTGAAAAGTCCTACTCTAGGTATATTATACCTAAGCACAAATTTAGGTCTACAAAAAAACCTTGCTAACGCATCACCTAGTAAACCATTAAAACATTATCACCTGATGGGAGGTGGGGCTGGTGGTTGGGAGGCGTGGATAGTGCTGGGCAGACTTATACGGTCTATGCCAGAGCCAGTGGTTGGGAGGCGGGGATAGTGCTGGGCAGACTTATACGGTCTGTGCCAGAGCCGGTGGTTGGGAGGAGGGGCTGGTGGTTGGGAGGCGGGGATACTGCTAGGCAGACTTATACGGTCTGTGCCAGAGCCGGTGGTGGGAGGCGGGGCTGGTGGTTGAGAGGCGGGGCTAGTGCTGGGCAGACTTATACAGTCTGTGCCCTGAAGAGCACAGGTACAAATCAAAGTAGGGTATACACAAAAAGTAGCACATATGAGTTATCTTGTTGGGCAGACTGGATGGACCGTGCAGATCTTTTTCTGCTGTCATCTACTATATTACTATGTAAGTAGAAAGGGGGAAGTTTGGAATTCCTCAGCACAGGGGCAACTGCAGTTCAAACCCTGACAAAGGAACATTTGTATTTTTTTTTTATTCTGAAGTGATTTGGCCACTTTCCCATTCAGGCACAGTTCCAGTCTGCTCAGATATGGCCCAACAATATCCACTAAAGACTATGAATAGGATCAAATATGCTCATGGTTTTTCAAAAGATGAAGTCTCTGGAACTAAATCTTTAGTAAATTTGGAAAATATTTTAACTGTGTTGCATTTCTAGAGCGAATCATCACCACAAGGCTACTTTACTCACAGTATGAGAAAGTACTGACAGAAACAGACGTGCTGAGAGTGACTGCAGTGCTGCTGGAGAAAGAAACGGGTCTCGCCATTTTCACAGAGCAGGACATGAGGCTCTGCAAACCCACTCTAAGTATTCAGGTCAGAAAGAATGTTCTTTGGCCAAGTTCCCCTCTCTCTCTCTAAGAATGTATGAGCAGAGCAGGGCAGGGCAGGGCAGGTCCCCTCCCCCCCCCCCCCTCTACACACACACTCATACATTACCTCCTGATTAAAGTTGCCAGTGAGGCATACAGGATTAAGAAGATCCTTTACATAAGTACATAAGTATTGCCACACTGGGACAGACCAAAGGGTCCATCAAGCCCAGCATCCTGTTTCCAACAGTGGCCAACCCAGGTCACAAATACCTGGCAAGTTCTCAAAAAAAAGTTCAATACATATTATGCTGCTTATCCCAGAAATAAGCAGTGGATTTTCACAAAGTCAATTTAATAATGGTCTATGAACTTTTTCTTTAGGAAGCCAGCCAAACCTTTTTTTTTAAACCCTGCTAAGCTAACTGCCTTTACCACATTCCCTGGCAACAAATTCCAGAGTTTAATTACACGTTGAGTGAAGAAAATTTTCTCCGATTTGTATTATTTGAAAAGTTTTCTTTTAATTGCTGTAAATGACTAGTGCTGAGGAAAGATGATCCTCTAGTAATCTTGGAAGAAGCTACCATTATGGCAGTAAAGAAAAGGGTTAACTCTGGCAGCACAAATGCCACACTAAGAAATAAGTGATGTGCAAAACCCTCTACACCAATAGCAAGGGTAATGGATGATATACTACTTTTCTTTGGTACAAGCAAAGTGGTTTACATTTACAATATGCAGGTACTTTCTCTCTCCATTAGATTGTAAACTCCTTTGAGCAGGGACTGTCCTTCTTTGTTTTTTGTACAGCGCTGCGTAACCCTGGTAGCGCTCTAGAAATGTTAAATAGTAGTAGTAGTAGTAGTAGGGGGTTCACAATTTAATTTTTTGTACCTGGGGCAATAGAGGGTTAAGTGACTTTTATCCATGCTCACAAAGAGCCACAGTGGGAATTGAACCCAGGTTTCCTGGCTCTCAGCCTGCTGCTTTAACCATTATGCTACCCCTCCAGTCCAAATCATTCCTCAGCCCCACTGTGAAAGCAGTCCAAATGTTTTAGCTTCCTTCAGTACAGAAGCAAAAGAAGTAGCTTGATCAACAGGACTTCCATAAATCCAACAAGACATAATGAAGAAATAGGGTCTTTATTCAATACGAAAATTGGACTTGACACGGCACCACGTTTCGGAAAAATGCCTGCATCAGTGGTGCTGTGGCCATGTGGTGGGGAACCCTGCCACCCATTGAGGTGGCGATAAGGGCTCCCGCGGTAACCCAGCAGTAACTGGGCAGCGGGTGGAGATGCCCAATTATCATCGGGTTACTGCCACACAAGCCATTTCCAGGAGTTTTCTTTTTTTTTTTCCCTCAGAAATGGTGCGTGTTTGGTAAGCTGACGTTGGGCTTACCGACGCTTTGTAAATGACCTCCTGCGCTACTTAACAGTTCCAAAGTCTGTCTGTCTAAAGATCAGCTCCTTTTGAGAGACCCTACCCTATAACAGTAAAGGGACTGTCCGTGCTGTAATCAGGGAAGGAAAGTGTGATGGGAGAAGACAGGCAAGAAGACAACCAGGCCTTTAATGCAGGGGCATAGCCAGACAACAGAGTTTGGGTGGGCCTAGGCAAAAATTGGGTGGGCACCAAGTGTTCTCCCCCCACCCCCCAAAATCTCAGCTCGTGGGAAAACACTTCTTTCCACCTTGGCAGCAGGAATGCACTGAAAACTGAGTATGCGCAGGTGCCGGTGTCGTGGAGAGTAGCGTTTTTGTTACCATCAGGGGAAATCTTCAGCTGGCGGAGCTTGGGATTCCCACCAGTCACCACTAACCATGTGCTACTGTTGGGTGGGCCTGAGCCATAAACGGGTGGGCCCTGGCCCACCCAAGCCCACCTGTGGCTACGCCACTGCTTTAATGGAAGAAGTAACTAAGCTGTTAGTCTCTCTCTCTCTCTCTCTCTCTCTCTCTCTCTCTCTCTCTCACACACAAGGACTGACACAGGCTGCACATACCGCAGCAGGACATGTTTCTCCACTCCTACCCTAGCTGAGATCATATTTAATCACCTCTCTGACCTCCTGTGCAACTTTCTTTAAATTAGTCACCTTATTTTCTAACTCCTCGTACTCTCTTACCTATCTATATGTTCCATCTTTGCTTATACCCTATGCTGTCTGTTAACATGTTTTATTACGTATTGTGTTGACATTGTAAATAGTATATTGTGCCATACGTTGTATTGTTACTAGAATATTTTTATTGCTGTAATAGTTTATTGCTTATGCTTGATTTATTCTTACTGTACACTGGCATGCGTGCATTCCTTCAAAAAGGCAGTAAATAAATCCTAATAAACAAATAAATAAGACCCAGGGAAATGACTAAGCATCCTTGATGGCAGAAATGAATGAAGCGACAGAAGAGTGCAATTTATGCTCTCAATAACGTTTTTTTTCCCCCCCACAGATAGTAGAACGAGCTCTTCAGTACCACCCCATCACTGCCAGAATTTGTTTTACAAATCCACTGGCAGAGGCCCTGGAGGACTGCGTGATCACAGTAACTGGAAAAGGTCTTGTTCACGGAGAAAGGACGTACAGGTCAGTCTCCTCCCACAGAGGCACGTGCTTCTATATTAAAGCTTAGGTGATTTTTGATCTGTTGGCTTGCTATCTGCAGATATTTTGCTGTCAAAAATGGGGTTGGTGGGAAAACTATATCTTCTGAGAATTTGTTGTGGGGGGTTTTTTGGTGGGGGGGGGGGGGGGAGACACAAACAGCATGATTTTAAATAACAAAAGAGGAGTTTTCATACACATATCAGATTCACGTATTCTGCAACTGCATCTGAATAGGATTTTCTTTCCCTAAAAGGTAACCCCCCCCCCTTGCCCCCCACACTAAAGACGGTAAAATGTTATTAAGGTTAATAGCTTCTGGAATCCCACTCTCTTCTGTATTTAACCACTGTGCATGATTCTTAACTATCATTCTAAACTTCTGCTTTGAAGCTACTTGGAAAAATAAGTGGCGTTCCTAGGGGGGCTGACACCCGGGGCGGATCGCCGATGCGCCCCGCCCCCCCCGGCAAAAACTCCCCCCGATCCCCTTGTGAAAGACCCCCCCCCAGGTGCACGCCGCTGGGGGGGGGGGTGCCGCGCACCTGCCGGCTCTTTGTTTTCATGCTCCCTCTACCCCGAAACAGGAAGTAACCTGTTCCAGGGGAAAGGGAGCATGAAAACGAAGAGCCGACAGGCGCGCGGCACCCCCCCAGCGGCGTGCACCCGTGGCGGACCGCCCCCCCCCCCCTTGGTACGCCACTATAAATAACCAAAATATTACAAATACACATAAAACAACCATCTTTTCCCCTGCTCTTATTCATAATCTTATCTTTTGTAGTATTTTGATCATTTCCTTTGTACAGTCTAGGATCAGAAAACATTTTTGATCAGAGTAATTAGTTAATAATTTTTTTTAATCTATACAGTTGAAGAAACTAGAAATGAGTTAAGTTCCAGTGGAGATACTTGTTCAATGCAGTCGCCATCTTGAGAAACTTGATGGACTTAAACTGGAGGAAAGACAAACGGGTGGTTTTTCTTTATTCACACAACTTTTTCTCATTAATCTCAGGTTAGGTACAGTTGAAGCTGGAGGTACCCTGACACACCCTATTGAGTTCACACCAACCCAGACTGGATGGAGAAGATTTACTGTGGACCTGGACTGCACCAGATTTCAAGATGTCAAGGGCTACAAGAGTCTTGAGGTCATGGCAGCAGAGCCCCACACTTAAGACTGCCTGTGTCCACCCATCTCAGCATCTCTTTCCATCATATCCAAAAAATATTTGTAATGGAAACAAATGGTGCTCTGAAATCTAATCACTTTATATTCTAATTACATAACAAATTCGCCTGGACGTACAACATAGAAAAGAGAGCAACACCAAAACTTAGCATACGTCACACTCAAATGAAGAAATAGTGATCTGGCAGCCTGCATGGACTGGGGCAGGGGGAAGGTAGAGACAGGAGGGAAGGGGAAGGCGTTATCCACCCCCCCCCCCCCTCAGTTTGCTATAAAAACACAAACTCCCTGTCCAACGGGCTGGACTACAAGCATGGGTTGTATTTCTGTTGCAAAGGGTGGTAAAGGAGGACGAAAGAGGGAAGGTGGGAGGGTGTGTGTGAAAAGTTCTGAACAATACTTTCTGTTGTTTTGGTACGGATACAAAGCCCTGCTTTTAAGAGTAGCAAAGAAGGAGATGCTATAAGCATATTTGATTTAAACATAAAAGAGAAATTCTTTAAAACGGGCTTGCTCTTTGGATCGCTAGTGTGGCTTCATTATATGTAGACTGGAATACTAACTCAAGTTCATTTTTTTTTGAAACATGATTTGAAGCATGTTAACTCATAGACAGGCCTTTACTGATTGCAAATCAATAAATTCTTTTGAAAATGCTCTGTCCCTTGCTAATAGTTAAAGAACTGGTTAGCCTGAAGGCCTGAAATTAGAAGAGGGATCCATTTATTTATTTATTGCATTTGTATCTGTTAATATGTGTCCCAGCTTGAGACCCACCCACTGGAAGAGTGGTGGGCCGAGTTCTATAGCCTAAACTGCTGAAAAGCACTGAATAGGCCTGAAAATCTGATGATGGCCTTGTAACTGAGCGCCAGCGGAATCAGGACCGCTTGGTGAGCCTTATTAAAATTTTGTGTGATATTCAAATACAGCGTAAGAGCCACGATGAAGGAATTAATGGCAAAAATAGTAAGAAGTTCGGTTCATAAGATGGAGTCTGTCTTTGTAAAGATGGCATCCAGGATCACAAGATCTGAATACTGTTCTCTCTATATTAGGAAAGATGTTTACAATTCAGGAAATTGCCATTATTAAGAAATATCAGAAAGGAAGGGGAGGTGGGCACCTGACCTGCAGTTAAGTATGATTCACAGATGAAAAAAAAAGTGTCTCTCCATTGAATTGGACAGAAAAGACTTTGCAGGCTCAATGTGGCTTACAATACATCATGAATGGTGGAAGTATATAGGAAAATAGACATTTAGTATTACAGAAGGATATTGGGTAACATTATAATGATAAAACATGATTGTAGTATAACGAGCAGATATTATAAGACAATTCTGGATGTATGTGGAGGAGTTCACGTTTGTTGATCTTTGTGGTATGCCTTGTTAAAGAGGTGGGTCTTCAGTAGTTTGTGGAAGTTAGTTAGTCCATCCATCACATCTTTCCTTATAAATTACTACTTCTGGAAAAAATTTATAAAACTGACCAACGGAAACACTGTAAATGATGGCAAAATACCAAAATGACTTAACCATTTACCCATCATGGGGTTTAGAATTTGAACTGATGCTCCAGGCAGGTTACACGTCATTGTGTTTAGGGTTGTAAATGCCACTCCAGGCCGGCTACCCCCCCCCCCCCCCCCCCAGTGTCCGTTCTGCAACACAATAAGTAACCTTTCTGAAATCAAAATATGATCAACTTCAAAATCCTTTAATTGTAATTTTCCCTAAAGTTTGACTTACATCTTTTAAGTATTTTGCAGTTTAATTTTGGGTTATTTCTTAGGCTCTTTCTCATTTTTTTTTTTTTTTTGGTTACATTTGTAACCAAAGCGCTTTCCCACTCATGGCAGGCTCAATGCGGCTTACATGGGGCAATGGAGGGTTAAGTGACTTGCCCAGAGTCACAAGGAGCTGCCTATGCTTGAAGTGGGAATCAAACTCAGTTCCTCAGGACCAAAGTCCACCACCCTAACCACTAGGCCACTCCTCCACTGTTGCTACTATTTGAGATTCTACATGGAATGTTGCTATTCCACTAGCAACATTCCATGTAGAAGTCTGCCCTTGCAGATCACCAATGTGGCCGCGCAGGCTTCTGCTTCTGTGAGTCTGACGTCCTGCAGGACGTCGTGCAGGACATCAGACTCACAGAAACAGAAGCCTGCGCAGCCTTCTACATGGAATGTTGCTAGTGGAATAGCAACATTCCATGTAGAATCTCCAGTAGTAGCAACATTCCATGTAGAATCTCCAATAGTATCTATTTTATTTTTATTACATTTGTACCCCACGCTTTCCCACTCATGGCAGGCTCAATGCGGCTTACATGGGGCAATGGAGGGTTAAGTGACTTGCCCAGAGTCACAAGGAGCTGCCTGTGCCTGAAGTGGGAATCAAACTCAGTTCCTCAGTTCCCAAGGACCAAAGTCCACCACCCTAACCACTAGGCCACTCCTTTTTATCAATATTTTTTAATATTTATATTCCCCTCTCTCTTTCCAATTCTTGATTGTGTATGTTATTTTGCAAGCCACCTAGAATTGCTGAGAAAGAGCGGGTTACAAATGGTTACAATAAAAATCACTAATTAAATGTACAAGATTATTGATCAATTTTTTTCTTTGACCACCACTACTCAATATCCCATTCTCTCTCCACTCTCCGAGTAAAAGGTAGCAAAGTCTCTTGCCCTTAGCTTCTTTTTAGGATCCATTTTGAAGCCAGTGATACCATTCAGAAAATATTATGCAATGATATAGCAGCTGACAGTGAACTTTCCAGATAAAGATTCTTACAGATTCCGGCTGGAATAAAGCAGGCAGCCTCCAAGATCCTTGTAAATTCTTCTCTATAAAGTTTTAAGGAAAATAACTCCAACTAGGACAGTGGCCTACACTAACATTTAAGCTGGGGCCGCTTTGGAGCCATACGAACTCAAAAAGAGCTGCCAAATTTATACGCTTATTTCAAAAACGTATATTCTGCTCAATCACAAATATTCTAGGTGGATTACAACTGTCACATACATGAGCAGCACTGGCTAAGATCAGGTGACCCTCAGGGGGAGGAATGCTGGCTTCGGCCTAACCCCTGGTAAGCCTTTCCTTGGCTGAGAGGTGCTCAGCTCTACCACCGGCTGCCTTTCAGGTGCTGTGGAAGACTTGCAGCTCATCTGCATATCCTTACAGCCTTCTCCGGGGTGACTTCCAAGTCCACTCCAATCCACTCAGGGCCTCCTCCGCTCTAGGTGCCATGCGCCATATTCTCTTTATAGTTATTTTTCTCCCAGTTACTACTTATGGTTCCAGTACACTTTCTCTTCTTGGTACTGTCCCTTCCTAATATCACCTTGTATCACCGTGTAATCACTCATACCTTGTATTTGTTCAGACCTGAACCAGCTAACGCCGTTAACAGTAATATGTAAGCCACATTGAGCCTTCAAAAAGGTGGGAAAATGTGGGATACAAATGTAACAAATCCTATATAATAATTCTCACCTCCAACGTTCTATGCTTGGGACCGTGGCTCCCTGGCTGCAGGTGGTCTGTGAGGCAGACACGCACGGACGTCACTGACGTCAAAACAGCTGATTCCAAGGCAAGGAGAGGAGTAGTGTTTCCCTACTCCTCCCACTGCCTCGGAATCAGCTGTCACCCCCCACGCTATGGCCCCCTTGAAACCCACCCCCTTCCGCGAACCTGTCAATCCCCCCCACCAGAACGCCGAAAACCGCAACCCCCCCCCCCCCCCCCCCCCCCGCTGTTGTGCACTACCTGTGCTGACAGCCGAAGTGTTGTTCTGCCCTTCGGGTGGGTTCCTCAATCATCTTCTCAGAAAGTTTAACTCCGTGCGTCTGACGTCAGACACATGCTTGCGTCTGTCAGACGCACGCAGAGGAACTTCCCGACAAGATGAGTGAAGAACCACCGGGAAGGAAAGAACAACACTTCGGTTGTAAGAACAGGTAGCACAAGAACGGCGGCGGAGGGGGGGGGAATGACAGGGTCACGGAAGGGGGGGTTCAAGGGGGCCATAGCACGGAGGGGGGGGGGGGGGGAATTGCCTGCCTAAGGCCCGTTTCCTTGCCTACAGAAACGGGCCTTTTTTACTAGTAATAAATAATAATCCAAAGTACACCATACAAAACAATTATACAATAAAAAGTATGGGGTCCTTTTACAAAGGCATACTGAAAAATGGCTTGCGGTTGTGTGGGCGCGGGTTTGGGGCGTGCGCCGATCCATTTTTTTTTTGTAGGGACCCTTTTTACTAAGCCGCGTAAGCGTCTACGCGTGCCAAAATGGAGTTACCACACAGCTACTGCTGAAAATGGACGTGCAGCAAAATCAAAGTTGCCGCGCGTCCATTTTGGGTCTGACACCTTACCACCAACTGTTGACCTAGCAGTAAAGACTCATGTGGTAACCAGGTGATAATGACCTACATGCATCAAATACCACCTGGCGCGCGTCCGATACGCATGTCCTAAATAAAAATTATTTTTCGGACACATCGGATGCGGGCCAAAAATGAAATTACCGCAAGAGCCACGCAGTAGCTGTGCAGCAACTCTATTTTGGCACGTGTAAATGCTTACATGACCCCTACAAAATAAAGTATCCCCTCTTCATACAGAGGATAAATGCTCCCTTTTCACAGCTACATCAGACTTCTACATATGCCTGTTGAAATAAAATTGTTCTGAGCTCCTTTTTAAACAGTCTTATGTTTTGTAATTCCTTTATTCTCAATGGTAGATCATTTCAAAGTTGAGGATGGTCCACAGTATAGAATATTGATGCACGGTATTCCTCTAACCTCACTGATTGATACAATGGAACTTCCAGAAGCATTTTACTGGCAGATCACAAATCTCAAGGTGATACTGTTAACCAGCAGGGTGTCAGCGATATCAATTCCCACCAGCTCACTTTCAAACTGTTCACTGGGGGTAGCTCAAAGAGGCAGGAATTCCCAAATGCATTCTGAGAAATACCTTGTCCTTCAAGCCCGTAGGTCTCATCATCCACTTCTCCATTTCTGTCAGGAGCTTGGGTACAGAGGCAAAGTGTAGCAGGAAAAAAAATGATGATAGGGTTCACTGCAGAGGTTTCCAGGGGCCACCATTTGCCCCCCAAGCCTGGTATTGAACATGGAACTAGGATTTTTTTTCAGCATATGTTCACATCCCTTTAATCAGCTTACAAGCATTTCTAGACACATTCTAGCTCTTGGTTATCCTTTCTGAGAGGTGGTGGGGGGGTCTCACCAGATCTCCCCTTCTTATTGGGCTATAAAGCCACTTTGAATATTAGGATGCCTTTACACCTTTCTTTCCACTTTTCCAATTTAATGTACACTAAATTCAATCCAGCTTTGGCTACGGCGGCTCAGTTACAAACTTATTTCAAATTTACCAAAAACTGGTAGACTCAAATCTTTTACTTAAGCCTCCTTTATCAAGCCGCACTAGCAGGTGCCGGTGCAGTAATCCGACAAAGCCCATTCACTTCCTAAGGTACCTAGGCCCTGTTTTAAAACTAACAAGTATAATTACAAAACATCTGGTTTGCAGTAGGATCTGTGGCAAAGCTTTAAAAATATGTAGCAAAGATTAAAACTCTACAGCACAAGATTCTGCTATCTTAAATATGCTTTTAAAAAGGCCACATTTAATGAAAGTCCTCCTCTCTATTAAGTACTTTTATTCTTTACAACAAAGCAGAATGTTGAAAAGAAATTATACAACAAAGGGTCACAAACCATCTATCTGTCTGGGGGCAAAATAGTTTATTTTTTTATTACATTTGTACCCCACGCTTTAGTTCTCCAAAAAACATATCATGCTACCAAATTTGGCAGGAGGTAAACAAAAGTGAAGAAACATCAAGTTTGAAGATGGGCCAGGTGAGACCAGTGGTTCTAGAGATACAAGGTTCTCAAAAAAAGATCCTTTGCATTTTTATAGGAAAAGAAGTTCCAGCAGCCACAACATAAATACCAACATGTTGAAATCTAGCAATTAGGAAATTGCCCCTTTCAAATTACTCCTACTTGGATTCAACCACCAGCACACAGGAAGTGACCTGTGGATGTGGGGGGGGGGGGGGGTCAGGACTTAGAAAAAAAAGAACAGCTGCATCAGTCCAACATGCACCATCTGCTGGAGGTAGAGAAATACTGATTAGCTCCAGGATGCACCTTTCCTTATTTGGGCGATGTCACTAGAAACTGGGATAAGAGCGCATTATAAACAAATCTAAAATATCAACAAAGTTGGGCTGGCACATAAACATTTATGCCAGCCATTTTAAATACATAAATATTTTATTTTTGCCGAAGCTGTCGCAGAGTCCAATATGCCTTGCCAGTTTTGTTTTTAAGGAGGCCGGGGGGTGGGGGGGGGGGGGGGAAACGACATCAAGCACTGGGGAATTAAGGGGGCAACTTCCTCTAACCCTCCAGTGGAGTACTGCTCAATACAAGCACTTTTCAGAAACCTACATGTCCTGGGAATCAGGTACATTTGGGGGAGAGACGTGCATTCCCCTTCAGAAATGAGGAATATATGTTTAATTTTTGGCACACTCTAGTCCCAATCAAAAAAACACATCCAGACCAATCCCCCTTGCAAGATGCAGGTTTTCCAGTTCTAGCTGTGTATATCCCAGCTTTGTAAAATCAGGATTTAGAAGTTTATTCAATATAAACATCTAAATGCCAGATTATGCACGTCAAAAACTCAAAAATAGCACTTCTAAAATAATCGCCAAATTTTTTTAATTTAGCCTAAATGTGCATCCCTTATAATACCACCTGTTTTCCTGTTACAATTCCACCTTGTGGTTCACAAATAAAATGCATCTTCCACATCTTTCTAAACAGTGAAACTGATCACATTTGATCTCATATTATTATCCTTTCCAAGACAATTTAAGGTTAGGAACTGCTCTATTTACATGGCTCTCTCCCCTCCCTCTTCTAGATCAAAGAGACACAACATGGGATCACTCACACACACACACACACACCGCTGAACTGCATGAGCCCCTGTCTACCTTTTCCCCTCCCACTGGCATTCCTACCAAGAAGGGACTATGTTGTTCTCTTCTCTAAAGGCAGGAGCATGACAGGGTAAGCCACCTCAACAGAAAAATTATATGCTACAGCAGTCTTACATCTACATAAGGCACAGAGGACCACCGCCGAGAGGTGCTTAAGAAGAAACCAGTCTCTGCAAAAGCTGCATCAAGTTTCATGGGTTAATGAATTAGGAGATAAAGGAGGGGGGGGGGGGAGGGAGTACACTTCTTCAGCTGATAGAACCTGGGACAGTACCTCAGGTAATCGAAAGGGTCTTCATCCCATACAGAGGGCTCAGTTCCTTTGATAAGGACATTTAGTTTACAGTGAGAACCTCATTCAAAGGCAGCACTGCTCAAACACCAATGGTGCACGAGTTAATTATTTCCCCTTTAAGCAAGTTTTGAAGAAAGTAAAAAGTTTCTGCTCCCCACTTTGCAGGGATCTATTCTTTAGAATTTCTTTCTTGCAGGAATTTCCTTTCCTCTGCACAGACTGTCCAAGATCCGGTGTGGGAACGAGGAGCTCCAGAGACTACTGAGAACAAGGTTAAAGAGCATTCTGGGTTAAGCCCTTGATTTTGTTCATATTATGATCTACTGCGCCACTCAGGAATTGAATCCAACCAGCTTCTGATGCCAAACAGCTGTGATTTGACCTACAAAAGGGGAGGAAATGTTGTTAGAAGCCAGTTCAAAGATACTGAATATTCTTCTCTTATTTATTCATTCATTCTTATATCCCACTATTATCCAAAAACAAGTTTCGGTTCAGCGTGGCTTACATTCATTTCATGGTTGCAGTCAGATTGAAAACATTCAGTGCCAGTGGTGGTTACCCAGTAAGATTTCTTGATGGGATGTTTCTGTAGTTTTCTTCTGGGATGCTGATCGTGATTGGTATATCTTGTGACAGGTATAGATTTTTGTGTGCTTACAGTATTTGATTCATTTACAATACTTGTTACTCTCATAATGTTTTGGTAGCATTTGGTTATTTTGTTTATTTGTCATTAAGTACATAAGCACCGCCATACTGGGAAAAGACCAAGGGTCCATCAAGCCCAGCATCCTGTCTCCGACAGCGGCCAATCCAGGCTTCAAGAACCCGGCAACCCCCCCCGCTCCCTCCCCCCCCCAAAAAATTAATAATGTTCAATGAACTTTTCCCTCAGGAATCTGTCCAAAACCCCTTTAAATTCCATAAGGCCAGGTGCTGTCACTACATTCTCCGGCAACGAGTTCCAGAGTCTAACTACACGCTGAGTAAAGAAAACTTTTCTCCTATTCGTTTTAAATCTACCATATTCTAGCTTCATCTTGTGTCCCCTGGTTCTGTTGTTGTTTGAAAGTGTAAACAAACGCTTCACATCTGTCCGCTCTACTCCGCTCATTATCTTGTAGACTTCTATCATATCACCCCTCAGCCGCCTTTTCTCCAAGCTGAAGAGCCCTAACCTTCTCAGCCTTTCCTCATAGGGAAGTCGTTCCATTCCCTTTATCATTTTCGTCGCCCTTCTCTGCACCTTCTCTAATTCCTTTATATCTTTTTAAGGTTCTTGAAGAGCTGTGTTTTTGGTTTGTTTGTTTTTTTTCTTGAAATGGAGATAGTTATTGTTTTGGGGTTTTTTTTATTTTTTTAATATATTTTGAGATGGGGGTGGTTAATGGTGTTTCTTGTGGTCATCAGGGATTACAATTATGCGCAGTTATTGTTTAGACATAGAACTTTTTGAAAAGATGTGTTTTTAGTTCTCTTCTGAAGTGGAGACGGTTGTCTATGCTTCTTAATGCTTTGGAAACTGAGTTCCACCATTTGGAGCCCAGATAGTCGAAACCAGCTGTAGAAATGGACTTGTAGGTTATGTTTCTACATTTGGGCAGGTGGAGAAGGAGGTGCCCTCCGGCTCCTGGCCACGCATTTCTTGGTAGTAGTTCAATCAGGTCCGACATGTATTCAGGAGACATACCGAACAGTATTTTGAACATTGTCGTACCAGCTTTCATACAAAGCAAGTACTTGGCAGCAGCACCTGATTAACGCTACAGCGCCTCTGTTTTATGAAAAACATTTCATATCCTAATCATTCATTTCCATGACCAGAACTGTCCATCTAATACCTTTCCACTCTCACCAATAGCTACTCCACTAAGCACAAATAAGTGCGGTCAGACAAGACCTCATGCCCCTTCAAGAAGACTAGCCACAGTTAGTCATTGGATCTCGGGAGGGGGTGGGGGGAGCTCCAGCTGTTTTTTTTTTCCATTTCAAGAAGTCTTTATTGAATATTAAACTCAACACAGAAAGCAACACACCGTTCCATCATTACAAGATGTTATCAAGAGGATTAAGATAATACAGTTCCTTTCTGCACTATACGTGAAACTAACATTTTGCATACAACAATATAAGTACATAAGTACATAAGTAGTGCCATACTGGGAAAGACCAAAGGTCCATCTAGCCCAGCATCCTGTCACCGACAGTGGCCAATCCAGGTCAAGGGCACCTGGCACGCTCCCCAAACGTAAAAACATTCCAGACAAGTTATACCTAAAAATGCGGAATTTTTCCAAGTCCATTTAATAGCGGTCTATGGACTTGTCCTTTAGGAATCTATCTAACCCCTTTTTAAACTCCGTCAAGCTAACCGCCCGTACCACGTTCTCCGGCAACGAATTCCAGAGTCTAATTACACGTTGGGTGAAGAAAAATTTTCTCCGATTCGTTTTAAATTTACCACACTGTAGCTTCAACTCATGCCCTCTAGTCCTAGTATTTTTGGATAGCGTGAACAGTCGCTTCACATCCACCCGATCCATTCCACTCATTATTTTATACACTTCTATCATATCTCCCCTCAGCCGTCTCTTCTCCAAGCTAAAAAGCCCTAGCCTTCTCAGCCTCTCTTCATAGGAAAGTCGTCCCATCCCCACTATCATTTTCGTCGCCCTTCGCTGTACCTTTTCCAACAATTGAACTTCAACATTTTTAGGGTTTTATAGAAATATTAATTCCCCCTACCTCCCCCCCCTCCCATCCCTCCCCCCACCCCCCTCAAGGGTATGGCTCAGCCTACACCTGTCCACAGGGTCCAGAAATCCTTCACCATTCATTATGGGTACTGTTCTAAGAAGGTACCCCAGACAGCTTGCCAGTGAGTCAGCTTGCGTTTACGTTCTGCTAATAACCTTTCCATTTCACAGACATATTTCAACTTTGAAATCCATCTCTTGATGGAGGGTACACCCTTCTGCTTCCAATGAGAGGCTAGGACCTGTCTAGCTACTCCTGTCGCCATTCTCACCAGAATCTGTTGGCTAGGTGCTAACCCTCCTACCTTAACAGAGAACAGAAAAATTTCTGGGGCCCACCTAAAGGTATTTCCTACCCATCTCTGCAGTCTACTATGGACTGTTTTCCAATACGCTTTAATTTTACCACATGTCCACCATATATGCCCCATTGTTCCTTTTTGGCCACATCCTAGCTCCAGCTGTTTTAAAAACATGAATGACATCCAGATGCCATGCACCTTGAATTCTAACTTCCCAGGGATTTATCTCTTTCTCCATTTACCCTACTTTGTCTTGTCATCAGTGACAGTTCTGGGCCTGTAACTGCATCACAGCCAATCCGAGATGCTGCAATCAAAGGTCCTGAATGTGGCCAATAAGGGTCAGTAAGCAACGCCTCCAGGAAGCAGATGATTTGATTGGGGGTTGGGGGGGTGGGGGTCGAAATCAGACATCTTCCACATAGCAACACACAATGTTGCCACTAAGTCAACATTAGATCATCACTTTATAAGTTTACTAAAATAAATGGACTATTTCAAGTGATTACGCCACAAGAGTACTTACGCTGAGATTTCCAGAACTTTCTTCAACACTGAAGCCAGTTTTGCAGCCTGAAAAATAAAACAAAAGTTGAAAATGGGCAATATGTCAGCTACCCTGCATTATCAGGGAGCGGCAACTGGACCACGTTTTAATTGGCCCCTTTAAAAATGTTCATAACATATAGTGAAGGCTTTATATCTATTTATTCATTTATGTATAATTAAGCACAGCCCGAGCACATTGATGTAAAAGGTAAGACTCCTAACTATGACTGGAAGCATCCATTTTGCATCATAATCAATGGCACAAATTCAACCCTCTCCCCATCTCTTTCCACAAGCAGGCAGAATAAATTGATTATCAGTACAAAATCCTTACACGCAGTGCAAGAAGAATAGGGTCATGTGGGGGGGGGGGGGGGGGTAAAAGGGTGGTTAACTGTGAAAGGGCAGACTGGATGGGCCATTTGGCCCTTATCTGCCATCATGTTTCTGTTGTATACTACTATAGTAAATACAGCAGGAATTCTTTTAATCTATGGAGGAAAATACTTCAGAAACTCTGTATTCACTATCTGAGATATTGTGAATAGCAGACTGGCATAGATCTCATTACATAGACTTTCTTACTATGTGAGACTATGATACAGGCTCCTCATCAGTCAAAAAACCTCCATTTCTAGTATAATAGAAGTTTATCAGTATGAATTCTTTCTTTCTTTCTTATACTCTATTTTCACAAATTCGTAAAGGTTTAAATACACCTATCTGGGCTGTAGCGTCATCGGGAGGGAGTGCTCGACAGAAAGCTTCTGTTTCCCAAATGCTTCGTCGGGAGCTAAGCCCTCGATCGCTGATAGAACCAGACAGACACACTAAGGTAGGCTATAATCGTGACTAAATGCTGTATGTCTGTTTCCATTATATACATTCTTGTGAACAGTCACCTATTAATTTCTTTCAGGGCACAATTTGCGATCGAGGGCTTAGCTCTCGATGAAGCACTTGGGAAACAGAAGCTTTCTGTCGAGCACTCCCTCCCGATGACGCTACAGCCCAGATAGGTGTATTTAAACCTTTACAAATTTGTGAAAATAGAGTATAAGAAAGAAAGAATTCATACTGATAAACTTCTATTATACTAGGAATTGAGGTTTTTTGACTGATGAGGAGCCTGTATCATAGTCTCACATAGTAAAAAAAAGTCTATGTAATGAGATCTATGCCAGTCTGCTATTCACAATATCTCAGATAGTGAATACAGGGTTTCTGAAGTCTTTTCCTCCATAGATTAAAAGAATTCTTGCTGTATTTAATATAGTAGTATTCCTCAGTGGCAAGAATCAGCAGTTAGTTCAGATATGTTTCTGTAGTACAATCAAAGCAGTTTACATATATTATATCCAAGTACTTACTCTGCCTCTAGTGAGCTCACAGTTCTAAGTGTTTATACCTGGGGTAACAGAGGGTTAAGTAACATGGCCAAGGTCACAAGGAGCTGCAGTGAGAATTCAACACGGTTCCCTAGGTTCTCAGCCCACTGCACGAACCATTAAGCTCCTCCTCCACTGGAACAGTCTAGCCAGGTAGGAAACTGCTACTTGAATGGACCGTATATGCCTGTTCTTTACTTTTCAAAAATTAGGTAGTAATTATATCAATAATTTTTACTGGATCCAATACCATAATCATTCAAACATCATTCTATCCAGTTAAAGTTCATCCACCCTCCTTCCATAAAAGTGTAGAGTATTTCCCAAAATTTCAACTTCCTGATAAATAGAAATATATATATATATATTTTTTTCCTTTCTTTGAATAGTCTCTACTAAGTGACCTCGATGACACTCACCATCCACCACCCTCACAGGAATTACATGGAGGTATCAAAGAGCGTCAATCATCTTCACCGGTACACGTTTCTCACATTAGTTTTTAACTCCTTCAATAATTATTACTTGATTTACTTAACTTTTAAAAACTTTCATATGCCGGACCAAGGGGTTCAAATGCTCGACATGTTTCGCTCGCTACACGAGCTTCCTCAAGGACAACCCCTATAACAGAAAAACATCTTATCAGTCTCGTCTCTCCCCCAGCCTCCACATTTAACAGATAACTAGGGCGGAGACATTCTCTCCCCACCTTCCTTATAAATTCCATGTAATTCCTGTGAGGGTGGTGGATGGTGAGTGTCACTGAGGTCACTTAGTAGAGACTATTCAAAGAAAGAAAAAAAATATATATATATATATATATATTTCTATTTATCAGGAAGTTGAAATTTTGGGAATTACTCTACACTTTTATGGAAGGAGGGTGGATGAACTTTAACTGAATAGAATGATGTTGGAATGATTATGTTCTTTCCTTTTGCCATGAAAGGTGGCACTGTAACAGAAGTGCTGGAAAGCTGAAGATATGCCAAACGTGTTTCAAAGGCTGGAACTGCAATATCCATATAACAGTCGCACAATAACTTTTATATGTCGACCTGCTGACGTCATGTGTTCAAGCTCCTGGCAGCGAGATGTGAACCCGCTGCTTGCATTATTTGCTCCTGCTGACCGACTCGCACAGTGCCTTAAGGCCTTGGCCTTTTTCAGTAAATCAGGCACTCAAAAGCCGAGACATACTTCAAGTGATGGGATGCATGAAAAAAAGGCAGCAAAAAGACATAAGGCAATAGCATGCACTCTCTTGAGGCTTTGATATGTAGATCGAACATCTTAAGACTCAAGCCAACTCTACACACTATAAATGAAAACCCTGGGCCAGCCATGTGGAGGGACCTGGGTGTGATTCCCAAGACTGGAAATGCTGCAAAGGAAATGCCCACAGCCATCGGGGAGGGGGGGGGGGGGGGGGAGAGTTACAGCCATCATCAATGGTGCCATCTAGTGCAAGGCCCACAAAACAGTGGCAGGATTCCTGGTGCATGTACCCCCCTCCCCCATCGAGGACTACCACTACAATGATTGGACTAAATTAAAAACAAGAACAACAAAATCTTCCAGTATAGGTCTTTATCTGCCGTCATTTACTATGTTATATACAGTGGTGGAAATAAGTATTTGATCCCTTGCTGATTTTGTAAGTTTGCCCACTGACAAAGACATGAGCAGCCCATAATTGAAGGGTAGGTTATTGGTAACAGTGAGAGATAGCACATCACAAATTAAATCCGGAAAATCACATTGTGGAAAGTATATGAATTTATTTGCATTCTGCAGAGGGAAATAAGTATTTGATCCCCCACCAACCAGTAAGAGATCTGGCCCCTACAGACCAGGTAGATGCTCCAAATCAACTCGTTACCTGCATGACAGACAGCTGTCGGCAATGGTCACCTGTATGAAAGACACCTGTCTACAGACTCAGTGAATCAGTCAGACTCTAACCTCTACAAAATGGCCAAGAGCAAGGAGCTGTCTAAGGATGTCAGGGACAAGATCATACACCTGCACAAGGCTGGAATGGGCTACAAAACCATCAGTAAGACGCTGGGCAAGAAGGAGACAACTGTTGGTGCCATAGTAAGAAAATGGAAGAAGTACAAAATGACTGTCAATCGACAAAGATCTGGGGCTCCACGCAAAATCTCACCTCGTGGGGTATCCTTGATCATGAGGAAGGTTAGAAATCAGCCTACAACTACAAGGGGGGAACTTGTCAATGATCTCAAGGCAGCTGGGACCACTGTCACCACGAAAACCATTGGTAACACATTACGACATAACGGATTGCAATCCTGCAGTGCCCGCAAGGTCCCCCTGCTCCGGAAGGCACATGTGACGGCCCGTCTGAAGTTTGCCAGTGAACACCTGGATGATGCCGAGAGTGATTGGGAGAAGGTGCTGTGGTCAGATGAGACAAAAATTGAGCTCTTTGGCATGAACTCAACTCGCCGTGTTTGGAGGAAGAGAAATGCTGCCTATGACCCAAAGAACACCGACCCCACTGTCAAGCATGGAGGTGGAAATGTTATGTTTTGGGGGTGTTTCTCTGCTAAGGGCACAGGACTACTTCACCGCATCAATGGGAGAATGGATGGGGCCATGTACCGTACAATTCTGAGTGACAACCTCCTTCCCTCCGCCAGGGCCTTAAAAATGGGTCGTGGCTGGGTCTTCCAGCACGACAATGACCCAAAACATACAGCCAAGGCAACAAAGGAGTGGCTCAGGAAGAAGCACATTAGGGTCATGGAGTGGCCTAGCCAGTCACCAGACCTTAATCCCATTGAAAACTTATGGAGGGAGCTGAAGCTGCGAGTTGCCAAGCGACAGCCCAGAACTCTTAATGATTTAGAGATGATCTGCAAAGAGGAGTGGACCAAAATTCCTCCTGACATGTGTGCAAACCTCATCATCAACTACAGAAGACGTCTGACCGCTGTGCTTGCCAACAAGGGTTTTGCCACCAAGTATTAGGTCTTGTTTGCCAGAGGGATTAAATACTTATTTCCCTCTGCAGAATGCAAATAAATTCATATACTTTCCACAATGTGATTTTCCGGATTTAATTTGTGATGTGCTATCTCTCACTGTTACCAATAATCTACCCTTCAATTATGGGCTGCTCATGTCTTTGTCAGTGGGCAAACTTACAAAATCAGCAAGGGATCAAATACTTATTTCCACCACTGTAGGTAGTTGCGAATGAAGGCTAAATGGCAACGGATCTTGGGTTTGGGGCTGACTAATCCGAACCCAAAAGGAGGAGGAAGACGAGGAAAACCGCCGGGTCAAAAAACAAATGAACACACTAAGAGCAGAGACAAATATCTAAAAGCAGAAGGGATCCGTGCAAGAAATTTTCTGCCCCTACTTAGAGATACTTACGTTGAATCGCACAGCCAAGTGATTCATAGGAGGGTACATGCTTGAAGCAAGCTCATCAACACTAAAATATAAAAAGGCAAAAAAAAAAAAAAAAACAGATCTATTCTTAATAAGGAAAACAACAGTTTAACAGTCTTGAAGCTTACCCAGCTCTTAAAACCATCAACTTCTGATTTAAGAGAGCAAGTTTAGTAAAAGGCTTTTAAACCTCCCCTCCCCCCACCCCCAAAAAAACACCCAAACCCTAAGACACCACAAATTAGTACCATCGCATTTTCTGCTGGAAATAATTACACAGTATTCAATTTATTCTTTTCTTCAGTTCAACTTTTCCCTTTGTTTATAACAACAACAAACAAAACAGACCACGTTGCTGTTCCGGGAATTCATTAACAAGTGCAACAAACACCTCTCTCTGCTATCACCCTCTCATACTTAAACATTTGACAAACTGAACCCCACCATAACTGCACTGATAATATAGCATTACCCTTCCAGTTATTAACAACTAACTTCACTGCCAAAGCCATAAGAATATTGAACAACTTGGCCTGGCTTTTTACTCTGCAAAGAATGAACAGTGAGAGATCTGCAAACCACAATCGCACATGTTATCAGCACATCCAAAGAAAAAAAGCCTTTGCATACGTGCCACACCCTCTCCAAATACGTTTTAAGATTATCACAGTAAAACAGCAAATGGATTAAGGTTCCTTTCTCTCATTTGCAAGACCAACAGTTGGGGCTGACTAGCTTATTAGCACAAAAACACAAATTGGTGTCCAAAAAGCTCCATGAGCCAAAAATTAACCATTGACTGAGTGACTGATGCAGATCGAACTGCATATGTCCCACAAGCCCAAAATTTCCACCATTGTTCTGGTGTCAGCTGCACCCTAACATCACCTTCCCAGCAATTCTCCACTCCCAGAAACAAAGGGGCTCATTTTCAAAGCACTTAGGCTTACAAAGTTCCATAGTAACCTATGGAAATTTGTAAGTGTGCTTTGGAAATACGCCTCTATGTAACTTTGTAAGTCTAAGTGCTTTGAAAATGAGCACCATAGTGACCTAAAGACATTAACTTTTCACATTTTTGCAAAATCCAGTCCTCCCGCATTGTCCAACCTACTGGTAGGTTCAATGTGGGTTACAGTTATCTAGAAGAGAGTGGATTATAGGTTATATTGGTTTGAGGAGGATTGCAAGGATCTTAAGTGGATAGGTCACACTGTGGGTTACAGACATGTTTGGGTAGACAAGTATCATGTTATAGGTCCGTTCGGTTAGCCTTAAACTCCCCAAATACCCACTGACAAATGATACTCTTCACAAAGTCTGGCAAAGGATTTAAATTGCCCATCCAATACCAGCTGTTGCAAAGTCCAAATGCAAACACTTCTGCCAGGAGCCCCATGCAACTGACTGCCCATTAACACAAATATTAGCATTATACCATAAGGGAGTTTTATGGGACACAGAACCTTTATAATCCAACTCCTGCTTGAAAATTCCAAAATACACAGCAAAACAGGGAAACACCTCTACGTGAAGTCCCAAGAAGAAGTAGAGAGTGTGACACAAGCTTCAACACAGGGAGTCTGTCACAATTCCTTTATTGCATTAAACAGAGACCCGACATGGGGCCATGTTTCAGCGGTAAGAACCGCCTGCCTCAGGGGTCAAAAATATAATTATCTGTTGTTGAATGAATTAGAAAATCAATGGTGCACAAAAGGAAATGCATTGAATACACAGATCTCAAAGGTGCGCCAAAATCGACACTGCAAGCAATGTTCACAGTGTCTGAATGGAGACTCATACAAGGAGCAAATCAAGAGCAGCAGTCAAGCAACGAGAATGCGTGTGCACCTCTGCTGGATGGGTACAAAAAAGAAACTGGAAATGTTCTCAAATATTTGGGGAACCCCACTGGTAGGAAAACTGCAAACGGCACACAGTGGTTCAGAGGAACAAACAGGAAAATATGGACAGACACAAATAAATAAAAATAAGCCATGAACAAAAGACTGAAGTTTTCTGCAGCATGCTCATGGCTAGACTGTCTTATCTATGAACCTAGGAGGTCCCTCAATTATGAGTGTTTCCTCCTCCATTTTTCTTTCACACTAACCTTGGGCTGACCTCATTTGTTATATCTGCCAGGTCATCGAGCTGAGCCACATGCTCTGGAGTATCTGCTTTCCCATAGGTCTTCACAGCAGCAATCACCTTCTTCAGACATGCTTTGGATGCCTTCATCAGTCCCAAACACGGAGCAAGGAGCTGTTGGTCAGCCTCAGACCAGTATGTGTCCTGATTACCTGGAACACCTAACTCATCATCCTCCAAAATGTCATTGAAAGGATTCATATTATCTGCCCGAGCCTGGGAACAAAAGAAAATTGCAAAGATTTAAAATAAAGAAACAATATAAAACAGAGATTTAAAAAAAAAAAAAAAAGCAGTTATTTATTTATTTAGATCATTTATACCCCACCTTTTGCCACGGTTGTGCAGCCTCAAAGCGGCTTACAATGAACTAGCGAAATAAATACAATTACATCAGAATAATTGGGGACATAAAACAGAGTAAGAAGGGAAGGGAAAGGGGAGAGAAACTAAGATGGTCAGCAGAAATCCAGGCGGGTCAGGAGGGATGATGGAGATCCAGGCAGGTCAAAGGGCTCGAACAGGTCCAGGCAAGGCGATCCTCGAGCCACAGGAAAATAGGACCTAAAGCTATCGTGTAAAGTGAGATTGCCATGGTCTACAACAGCCTCCAACCTACTAAAATCTTAGCTATACAAAACCAGGCACACTAAGAGTCATGAGGGAGATGCTTAACAGTGAGGGAAGACAAAGGAACACTTGTTCCTAGAGCAGAAGCAAAAACAAATGGTGAGAAGACAAGCATCTAAGACAGGGGTGTTCAAGCTCCGCCCTCGCCAGGTCGGGTTTTCAGGATTTCCCCAATGAATATGCATGAGATCTAATTTGCATACAATGGAGGCAGTGCATGCAAATAGATGTCATGTATATTCACTGGGGAAATCCTGAAAACCCGATTGGATTCCAGCCCTCGAGGACCGAGCTTGGACAAGCCTGATCTAAGACTTTTAACAGATCACATGTAATCGACCAAGACACTCAAAACAGACTTTAATACCTGTTAAGCAGGGTCATTTGGCTCTTCAAGTAGCAGAAATCCAGCAAGCTTAACGGTCATTTGGCAACATGCATACGGCAACTAATGGCCTAAAGGTTTTGTCTTCATCACCATACAATGAATTTCTATCACACTGGGTACTGAATCTATTCCCATTTACTAGTATAAATTGTATGCAGATTTTCCAGTACAATAGACTGGAGGTTGTAGAATCCCTGGTAGGTCAAAGAACACGTTTATAAAAACTCAAGGCTTTCTTACCTGCTCCATCTCCTCCAGGGCATCTTTCACCACTGCCAGGTATGCTGTGATCACCAGAAGCACTGCTGCCCAATTATCTGAAAGGTTTACATAGTAACATAGTAAATGATGGCAGATAAAGACTTGTACAGTCCATCCAATCTGCCCAACAAGATAAACTCATTTTACATGGTATGTGATACTTTACAACCCGTTTGGCCATTCTCAGGGCACAGACTGTAGAAGTCTGCCCAGCACTCTTCTTGTACTAAGGTCTGAAGCTAACGTCAAAGCCCCTTAAACATTTACACTCCAGTCCATCCCTATCTATTCAGTCACGATCAGGGCGTAGACCGCAGAAGTCTGCCCAGCACCGGTTTTGCTTCCCAATTACCGGCGTCGCAATTACCGAAATGGAAACAGGAAAAGGGCTCAAAACTTACTAGTCACACTGCAGATTATGACCAAATACAGGTACAACAAAACACAGCTAAAACTACTACCCCCAAGGTCCAGCAAACACACCAATTATTCGAATAGTAAGCTATACAATGATCGGTTAGCTCTTGGACGCAAGTGTTAGCAGTACACTTGAGAGGCTTAGACCATACTTCATACACCCTGGCTTAGGGCTGAGGTTCATTATTGTCATGGTATGCGCAAAATGGTAACAACATAACAAAAATAACGTTGCTAAAATTATAAAGATCCTGCAGTGTCTAGAGAACAGCAATCTTTCAAAAAAGATGGAGAAAAAAAAGCCTCAGACTTAAGTAACGGCTGATTTATGATTTATTGCTAAGCTGTCATCAATACTATCACAGGCACAAAAAAAAAACTTCATCACCAAATTTAACAATATATGTTCATTCAATAAGAACCACTGCAGATCCAGCACTAGGAAATAAACAAATTGCACTTATCTTAACTGCTCCATTCCTCAGATCTGCTGCACATAACAAGCTACTTCAATGTAACCGACATCAAGGCAGGCACGGCAAACTGTCAACATCCCGACAAAAGATACTTGTTTTGCCAGCAAATTAACTTCTTCAGGAGATGAAAATTTACGTGCACCAGACATTATTTTTGTTATGTTTTACTTATTTAAATATTGCTAGTATCTCATGCTTTTGTAGTGTGTAATGCTCAAAAATTGACCCACATGGAGACATTGCCCATGAGAATAGTTTATATACTAACTAGTAAAAAAGACCCGTTTCTCAAACAAATGAAACTGACGCAAGCAAGGTTATCATGTAATGGCGATTATGTTTTTAAGGGAACCGTTAGGAGAGACAGTGTGTGAGACAGAGAGTGTGTGTGACAGGGGCGTAGCTACATGGGGCCACGGGGCCCCGGACTCCCCTGCCGACGACCCTCTCGACCCCCCGTCGCCTACCTTTGCTGCCGGGGGACCCCAACCCCCGCCAGCCGAGGTCCTCTTCTTCCTTCGTTCTGTTTCTGACATCCTGCACGTTGTATGTGCAGGACGTCAGACTCAGAACGAAGGAAGAAGAGGACCTCCGCCAGCAAAGGTAGGAGACGGCGGGTTGAGAGGGTCGTTGGCGGAGGGGTCAAAGTTGGTGGTCGGCAATGGCGGGGGAGAGTGTGGATGGCGCCGGGGGGGGGGGGGGGGGGCTTGTGTGTGTGTGTGTGTGTGTGTGTGTGTGTGTGTGTGTGTGTGTGTGTGTGTGTGTGTGTGTGTGTGTGTGTGTGTGTGTGTGTGTGTGTGTGTGTGTGTGTGTGTGTGTGTGTGTATTGGGTCAGCGGTAGTCCTGGAAGTGCGATCCCCACAACTCTGTAAAAGGGCCTCATTATGAAATGCAAAAAAAATCTTTATTATACATATGCTTTAAATAACATTAAATGCAGAACGTAACATTGCCGATACACTATGACACTTCCCCCTTGCAGTGGGGGGGTTGGGGTTCATGGTAGCTGCCTCTCCTCAGGATACCACTTGTCACTCAAGTTGCCACATTTCATCATTTCATGTACCTCTGGGGAGACGGGACACCTGCTCACATGCTTCCCACACACCTCCTGTCGTCATCAGCTGCTCTTGGGACAAACTAAAAAGGAGAATTTACCTGAAGTTGTTTTATCAAGATTTTGTGCTCTAAGAGTACTTCAGAGGTTCACTTAGCAGCTTATCCAGCACTAATAACTGCCACATCCAAAATGAAACATTTCAATTTCAAGTTATTTTTAGAAGTATTTGAACGAGTTCTCTCAACAATTCCTTCACTCTCCTGGGAACTTCTGAAATACCTATGAATTTGACCTATTTTGTTTCAATGACCTTGCACAAGAAATTATTTCAACTTGTCTATGTACATATATTATATACCGTATTTTTCGGACTATAAGACGCACTTTTTTCCCCCCAAATTTGGAAGGAAAATGGGGGGTGCGTCTTATAGTCCGAAGGTAGAGATTTCCCTCCCTCCCGCCCTCCCCCCGAGTTCGGGATCGCCCTCCCCCCCGGCCCTGTCACCACTTCTCCCTACTCACGTCACGCGATCTTCCCTGGTGGTCTAGTGATGTCGGGGCAGGAAAGAGCCCAGCACTTCAATTCTCGGCGGCCATTTTGAATCTCGCCGAGACCGTCAGGCAGCATACAGGAGGACGGAGAGCAGCGCGCTGGGCAGGAAAGAGGGGGCTCTTTCCTGCCCCGACGTCACTAGACCACCAGGGAAGATCGCGTGACGTGAGTAGGGAGAAGTGGTGACAGGGCCGGGGGGAGGGCGATCCCGAACTTGGACAAGATGCACCGGAGCACCTAGGTTTTAGAGGAGGGAAAAAGGAAAAATGTTTTTTTCCTATTTCCCCTCCTCTAAAACCTAGGTGCGTCTTATGGTCCGGTGCGTCTTATAGTCCGAAAAATATGGTACATATAATTGTCTTGGAAAAAAATGACAAGATATAAAAGTTACAACTTCTAAAAATACTGCTGCTCATACAATGGTGCCCCCTGTACTGTGTAAATCTTAAGGGAGCAAACCAAAGCCCTTCCATTGGTTGTGGATTCTTTAAACAGTGACCAAGCCCTATCCCTACCTCTGCAATGGCGTACTGAGAATCACCTCCGTTAACTGGACTGTTCCATCCACCACCTCTGCAATGGCATCCCGTATGCTCTTACGCAGGGTCATACCTAAAAGAGAACCAAGGACTGGAACTGGCTGAAATCAAAATCCTTCACCTCAGCAGCTACTAATATTTATGATCCCCTGATTAAGGGCAACCAATTATTTGTAACAAAGATTACATAACCATGATGTATGTGTCGTAGATGCTTATATATTCTCCTTTGTTACCTGTCGCCCCCTCAATTAACGTTGTGGTCTAAGGAAGAGAGAATTTTAATTGCTGTATTAATTCCTGTAATAACGTGGCTCTGTGTTTCTGTACAAGAAAAAATTTTTGTTTTGACTTGTTATAAAAACTTAATAAATAATTTAAAATAAAAAAAAAAACATGATGCATGCCACATTAGTGGAATCCTCATACATAGAAAATGTACAAATACTGTTAATCTGATTTTGCTGCTATCATTTAGTCGGAACAAAAAACAAAACAAAACATAATAATACCAGATAAGCACAGGGCAGCCTAAAAAAACAAAACCAGATTCCACTGAGCCTGCAAATAGGTGGGAAAATGTGGGGTACAAATGTAACAAATAAATAAATACATCTATGACAGATGTCTTCCATACTCTCCTGGCACCAGAGATTGGTAGGTGGCATATGCAAACACAATCGACCACAGACATGCTGCCATGCGGGGGCTAAGAAAAATCTTGCATCACCAATCTGCTACATTTCTTTGAAAGGGTGAATAAACATTTAGAAAAATGTTGAAAGCTCACCTCTTTAAGCAAGCCTACTCTAACGTCCCAACCTAATCTTACCAACCTCCACTCCCAATTCTGTTCTGACTTAGATACCGACCTCATCGTTGGTTTACTTACCCCTCCTCCCCATTCCCCCTCTACGCATCCCATCCTTCTCTTCTCCATCTCCCCTTTATTATATCCTTCCTTACCCCCAACTTATACTATCCTATCCTGTCTACCCTATTTTATCCTAATCATACATTATCAAACTCAACTTATCATACATTATTCAAGCTCAACTTCATAATGTTTCACTACCGTTTTGAAATTTCTATTATAAGACTTTGCATTTCGAATTACTATGTAAGCCGCATTGAGCCTGCATTGTGTGGGAAAGCGCAGGGTACAAATGTAATAAATAAAATAAAAAACATGTGGATAAATGTGAGCAAGTTGATTTGGAGGCATATTTTCAAAGCACTTAGACTTACAAAGTTCCATAGTATCCTATGGAATTTTGTAAGTCTAAGTGCTTTGAAAATAAGCCCTATTGTGTATCTGAATTTTCAGAAGGCATCTGACGAAGTACCTCATGAACAACTCCTGAAGAAACTAGAAAGTCATGGGTTAGGAGGTAATGTCCTACTGCAGATTAAGAACTGGTTAAAAAATAGAAAACAGAGTAGGGTTAAATGGTCAGTATTCTCAATAGAGAAGGGTAGAGAGTGGGATTCCCCAGGGGTCTGTGCTGGAACTGCTGTTTTTTAACTATTTATAAATGATCTGAAAACAGAAATAACAAGTGAGGGGGTGATCAAATTTGCTGATGATGCAAATTTATTCAAAGTCGTCAAATCATAGGATTGTGAAAAAATTACAAGAGGATCTTATGAGAATGGGAGACTGGGCATCTAAATAACAGAAGACATTTTATGTGAGCAAGCGTAAAGAGACGCAAGTAGGGAAGAGGAACACAGACGATACCTACATGATGCACGGATCTACATTAGGAGTCACCAGAAGGATTTAGTATCGTCGTCGTTGTTGATAAGTTATCGAGAATGAAACAGATTATAATGTCTTTGTATTGCTCCGTGGTGCAACCACAACTCAAATACTGCGTGCAATTCTGGTCACCACATCTCACAAACGATATAGCAGAATTAGTGTTAAACACTATCCCATGCACAATATACTTTTTCCAGCCTATTCTTGCATCCCAGGAATATTACTTTCCATTTGTCCACATCTCATCCATAACACTTCTGCAAATTTATCTAAGCACTAAGGTCTGTAACTTCCAGGTACCAATACAGAACCATTGACCTTCTGTTTATACCTTTCATTATAAGCCATGAAGGCCCGAACCTCATATTTTGGTGACAACAGATTAGCTCAGGGGGGCAGAGATGATGCTGAATCCTGAGCTCTCTCACCTTGGTTCTTCGGCAGCCGGCAGTACATTGCGGCAGCTGCAAGAACAGCATTCTGTAGCGCTTCACTTAACTTCTGACAGTCCTGAAAAAGACCAAAACATATATACAGTAATACCAGTACTGGTACGAAGACCCAAAGAGAATTCCTGGTGGTAAGAACAAAACTAAATAATCAACTTATAGACTGCAGCACAAGCATGAGTCATAAACTCAACTGAATGCAACTTCATATTTCCACCTCCCCATCCATCATCTCCTCACCCTAGACATTCTTTTGCCACCATAAGACACCAGAAAGAAAAGTTGCCTCTGTTCATTCTCCACTTCTAGAGGGCTGGGAACAAACCTTTTATCTTTGCAGCAAAGGTTAAAACCACTAGTAATCGTTAAATCTAAAGACACCTTTGCAACAGAACACTGTAATTGTTTTTCAACTCTGTCTTGACTGAGCAGTGCACTCGAGGTCTCATTTATTGTTGATTACAAGTAATTCTGTTTAAAAATGATTGTTTAACTTTGATTGTGTGAAAATAAGTTGGAATGCAGAAGATAAGACACAGCTCTAATTAATTTGGTATGTGAAGAGGAGGATGGTGCTTGTTTTTGGAGTTCAGCCTGGCCACCTGGACTTGGAAAACATGTGACCACATTCCCACAGTATGGCTTGTTTATCTAAACAGAGAAGCATTCTGTAATTTTCCTTAGCTCTGAATACGAATTCTAAGCCCTTTAGATAAACAAGCAGCAGAGTTTTGAGGCTCATCTGTGGGTAGACTTATCACGCAGAGGACTTGTTCCAGGTCATAAGGAGACCGGGCTTTCGCTGCAACGGGCCTCCCAGCTGATGAGATAAGGGTCTGAAATTCCTGACCAGTGATGTTGTATGTATAATATGTATATATCTGTCTTATAGCTTTCTTTTAGTTAGATGATTTAATCATTGTATATATATATCTTAATCATTGTAGATTTTGGCACCTATAATAAAGGTCTCACTTACCTAATACGAATCCAAAAGAATCCACAGTAATTATTGAGTAGTCTGTGTCAGTGAGACAGGCTGTAAATCCATAGCAGTACAAACACCTCCGAGAATGAGATGTCCCTAAATAAGATTCTACCCAATTCTGTGCTTAAAGTATTTTTTTTTTTAGGGAAGAGGATGTGGGAGAAACCAAAATCATACACACCTCCACTAATGGCAATGGTGGCTTTGAAAAGGCCAAACTGAGTTTGGTTGCTTCCTGTGATATCGCTTTGAACGTTTGACCTTGAGACGAAGGAAGAATGAGAAAAATATGACACAAGTTAAGTTCCAGAGTCACAAAGATGAAAACAAACTGAACAAGGGATGAACCAAATATTTTACCATCCAAGGGTACTGCGAGTCACAAAGATGAAAACAAACTGAACAAGGTTTGAACCAAATATTTTACTATCCAAGGGTACTGCTCAGTAGAGATTTATTCTTTTTTTTTTTTTTAACCATGTGAACCAGCCCTTAGGAGAAGTATTCAGAAATAGACTTTGGTGTTGGAGCAAAGGTGTCTCCTCGATTTCTCACATATCCAGATGAAAACATAATGGCACAATGGCATTCAAACCCTTCCTTGTTGATGAGGATAAACTGAAAGTTGTAGGGCAGAGGGGAAGGGACAATCTCATTACTAGTACAAAAAAAGGAACCCAATATATAGAACATAAAAGAACGCTGAGAAAGCAGTTATAGAGCCCTGTTTACTAAGGTGCACTAGCGTTTTTAGCAAGAGCTAAATGTTAGAGACACCCATATATTCCTATGGGTGTCTCTAGCGTTAGCACGCGCTAAAAACGCTACAGTGCGGCTTAGTAAACAGGACCCAAAGAATGAAACCCTTTTTCAATTTCCAAGCCAAATACCAACTCAATGATTTAAAAAAATAAAAACAACTTCACTCAGACTCTCATAATTCAGCTTTCATTTTTGTAGGCATCATAGCAGGTACCTACTAGTGCAAAAAAAAAAAATAAAAACCACAACTGGGAAATACTTTTAGTACAACGGTTCACCCTTCTGTTAATTTTATGTTCAAACACATCTGACATTTAATAACTAACAAGTTCACCAAATTCTTTTCAATCCCTTTGTGAGTATCTGACTGCTATCTCTGTGTGCCTATGGAGGGAAGAGATGATTTGGAAGAAGCAGTTCCAACATTTTGTTAGTTTGGAAAACATAAAAATAGCCATACTGGGTCAGACCAATGGTCCACCTAGCCCAGTATCCTACTTCCAACAGCGGCCAATCCAGGTCACAAGTACCTGGCAGAATCCCAAATAGTAGCAAGATTCTAGAATCCCAAAGAACAGCAAGATTCCAGAATCCTAAAGAGTAACAAGATTCCAGAACCCCAAATAGTAGTAACATTCCATGCTACCAATCCCAGGACAAGCAGTGGCTTCTCTGTCCTCCAAATTCTATATATGGCACGCTAATTTGGCCGCATGGCCAAATTGCACACACGGCTTAACAAGCCAATCAGCGCCGCTCATTGGTACTTAACCAATAAGCAGCAATAATTGGCTTTAATTAGAATGTACGCACACAACTTTCTAGGCGTATTCTACAACACACACGCAAATTCTAAAGCGCGCAGTCGTGGAATGGGTGGGTTGTGGGCATTTCAAAAAACTATGCGCACTATTATGGAATACACCTGATCTGCGCCTAACTTAGGCACAAGCATTTAGAGGCCTGGTTTTAGGTGGCTTAAATGGGTGCGTCTAAATTTTAGTCACAACAATGGCGCATGAGCATATTCTATAAACTATACCTAACTTTAGGCGTAGTTTTTTTGTGTGCCAATTTTTAAGGCACGATTTATAGAATTTGGCCTTATGTGTGTCTTAATAGCAGACTATGGACTTTTCCTCCAGGAACACGTCTAAAACTTTTTTTAAACCCAGATATGCTAACTGCTGCTACTCCATCTTCTGCCAAAGAGTTCCAGAGCTTAATTATTTGTTGAGTGAAAAAATATGTCCATGTAACTTCATTATGAAGCCCTTTTACAAAGCAGTGGTAAGTCCAACGTGGGAGCCAGTGTTATTTTTTAGCACTGCGCTAACCCAGCAGTACTGCGGGAGCCCTTACCACTACGTCAATAGGTGGCAGTAAGTGCTTCCCCCCCCCCCCCCCCCCACACACTGAATGGCCACGCAGTAAGAGCGATCTTACCACATGGCCATGGCTATTTTCAGCCTTTTTTACCTGCTGCAGTAAAAAGGGCCGCAGCGCGTGGCAAAAAACAGCCCCTGCCACTAGTTCAGGGCCCTTTTACCGCAGCTTGTAACCTGCTTCTCACCGGCCTCCCTCTTAGCCATCTCTCTCCTCTTCAATCAGTCCAAAACTCTGCTGCGCGACTCATTTTCCGCCAAAGTCGCTATGCTCACATTAGCCCTCTCCTTAAGTCACTTCACTGGCTCCCTATCCGTTTCCATATTCAGTTCAAACTTCTCTTATTGACCTATAAGTGTATTCACTCTGCCGCTCCCCATTACCTCTCCACTCCCGTCTCTCCCTACGCCCCCTTCTCAGGTACTCCGTTCTGTAGATAAATCTCTCTTATCTGCCCCCTTCTCCTCTACTGCTAATTCTAGACTCCGTTCCTTTTGTCTTGCTGCACCTCATGCCTGGAATAGACTTCCTGAGCCTGTGCGTCTGGCCCCGTCGTTGGCCATTTTCAAGTCCAAACTTAAAGCCCACCTCTTTACCACTGCTTTTGACTCCTAACCACTACTCACTTGCCCTGTCCTTTTACCTCGCCTATTTATTCCCTTACCCTTAATTGTTCTGTCTGTTTACCTGTCTTATCTAGATTGTAAGCTCTTTGAGCAGGGACTGTCTTTTTTGTGTATGGTGTACAGCGCTGCATATGCCTTGTAGCGCTATAGAAATGTTAAATAGTAGTAGCTTGGTAAAAGGACCCCTGAGTGTCCCCTAATCTTTATACTTTTTAAAAGAGTAAAACACTGATTCACTTCTACTTGTTCTATACCACTCAGAATTTTGTGGACCTCAATCATATCTCCCCCTCAGCTGTCTCTTTTCCAAGACAAAGAGTCCTAACCTCTCTAGCCTTTTCTCTAATGAGAGGAGTTCCATCCCCTTTAGCAAAATTAAACTAAACTGTGATAATGTATCTAACCGTTAGATGTCATGGTCAGTTGGAAAGATCTGAGAGGGTACCACTTGTCTAGCAACACCAGGCTGAACACATATCAACCAGTTCTAAAATACATGGTTCAGTGACTAGATGTCAGCATACATATAGCAACCACTAAAAATATATATACCGTTATTAGGTTTCACAATAGAATTTACAACTGTTCTAGCTCTAATCATGAGTCCTCCAACAGCTCCACTGATGGATATAAACAAACTATAAAATCACTAACCAGTCCAGATCCGGGCCAATTTATGATTTTTCATAGAGCAAAATGATTTTTGTTTAAGAATAAACATCTGAACTGGTCCATTTCTCCATCAGGCATGGCCAAAGTTTTCTTCTCCGTTAACAGTAGGCTTACCTAATGTGTCCCAAAAGTGTTGCTGGTTGAACACCTCATTACTCTCTCTAGCTTCTTCCTCTGAAATTAAGAAAAAAAAAATCTGTTTCCCAAATGACCCAGTATCTGGGGACATACAGTAAACCAATGCTGACTGACATCTACCGCTTAATAAGTGCAGGATAGATTTTGTATGCAGAAAGCAGAGACTAAGAGGCCCATTTTCAAAGCACATAGACTTACAAAGTTCCATAGGTTACTATTGTAACTTTGCAAGTCTAAGTGCTTTGAAAATATGCCTCTATGAACTCTGTAAATCTATGTACTTTGAAAATGAGCACCTTATGTAACACAAAGCAATGGAATGCAAATTCAAAACCCAGGACTGGCCATAAGTCTCCCTTTAGAAATAAGGCTAATTAGCAACCATCAGTCATTCATACAGGATGCAACTATTTTTTCAATCATCTATTTTTCAATGCACAAGTCCATTTTATGGGCATAGTATATATATAGTACCAGGAAGAAGGGTGGGGGAGAAACACATCTTCCACAGAAACGCAAGCAAAGCAGACAAAGGGTGGAAGTAAAACCAAATCACCAGCCCAAACAGAACTTCAAATCAAGTTTATTAGCTTATTAATAAACCTGTTTTGAAGCTCTTACTCTCCTGTTTGGGCTGGTCATTTGGATTTGGTTTTACTTCCACTCTTTGTCTGCTTTGCACAGTATATAGTACCCAGTTATACCCAAATTACCAGCTTCTCATTTTCTTTAAAAACTAACACTGTCTACCTTTTTAAAGTACCTACTCTCTCTGTCTGAGCGTCTATTGGGATCTCTCTAACTCAAATAACTATATAGCAAATCCCTTGTTACTGCATAAGGTATATAAGAGGAAAAAGCCTCAACGGACTCCTAGGTACAGCTATTCAGCTTTCAATATATGGAGTTCTGTCATCATCGGCAAAAAACCTCTATATTAGACTAATGTTAAGTCTACCTTTTTAAAGTGTCTTTAATATAAATATTTTGAAATAGCAATAATAATAAAAAACAAACAAACCTTAAACTAGGGTCTGTTAGCACACTAAATTGTACTTCTAAAATGAATACAGTCAAGTATGCCTAGGTCACTTCAGAAAGGCATGAAAGTAATGGGATAGAGCAACCAAAATTATGCTAAGAAGCAACTCAACTCCCCGGAGCCCTTTAAAGAAAGTCAGAATGTTCCATCCAAAATTAATGATGCCTTCCTCTGGGACATACATGCAGATCCGCACATATGCACGGACCCAAAAAAAAAATGCCAAAATATTAATCTCACCAACATGTCCTAAAAATTTGGTGGACAGTGGACATCAAACCCAAATGAGAAGCAGGATCTTGTTTGGGTGAGGTCCCACTTTGGAGTATTGTGTTCAGTTTTGGAGGTCATATCTTGCTAAGGATGTAAAAGACTTGAAGTGGTTCACAGAAAAGTGTTGAAAATGGTATGGGGTTTGTGTAGTACAATGTACAAGGAGAGGCTTGCTGACCTGAACATGTATACCCTGGATGAAAGGAGAAACAGGAGTAATATAATACAGACATTCAAATATTTGAAAGCCATTAGTCTGCAAAGATTTTCCAGAAACAGGAAGGTGGTAGAACTAAAGGACATGAATTGAGGTTGAAAGTCACACAGGATACCTGGAAAGCCCTCCCAAGGGAGGTGGTGGTGATGGAAACAGTAACAGAATTCAAACATGTATGGGATAAACACAAAGGAATCCTGTTTAGAAGGAATGGATCTAAAGAATATTGGCGGAGATTCGGTAGCAACATCAGTAATTGGGAAACAAAGCCAATACTGGGCAGACTTCTACGGCCTGTGCTCTGATTGTGGCTGAACAGACTTGGATGGACTGGAGATTTTCATAGGGCTTGATGACAAACTTCAGAAATTTTAGAACAAGGACAATGCCAGGCAGACTTCTACAGTCTTATGCCCTTGGCAAGGACAAATCAAGATCAGGTATACATATGAAGTATCACATACCATATGTAATGAGTTTGGGCAGGCTGGATGGTCCATACAGATCTTTATCTGCCATCATCTACTATATGCCTTCCTCCCCTTGGGAAGCTTGCCAGGTGCCCTTGGCCTGGATTGGCCGCTGTTATGGACAGGATGCTGGGCTCGATGGACCCTTGTTCTTTTCCCAGTGTGGCATTACTTATGTACTTATGTACTATAAACAAACTACCCTCGGGTTCCTTTAGCAAGTAGGTTTGGGTGGCGGGGTGAAGAGGGGTTGGTGGTTGAGAGGCTAGGATAGGGGAGGGCAGACTTATACGGGGTCTGTGCCGGAGCCGGTGATGGGAGGCGGGACTGGTGGTTGGGAGGCGGGAAATACTGCTGGACAGACTTATACGGTCTGTGCCCTGAAAAAGACAGGTACCAATCAAGGTAAGGTATACACATATGAGTTTATCGTGGGCAGACTAGATTGACCATGCTGGTCTTTTTCTGCCGTCATCTACTATGTTACTATGTTAGTATTTCTATCTCAGAATGACATAAGCAGTTGCAGTGCAGTAAAAGCTTCCCAATATCCAGCTATAAGATTTCTGAAAGGCTTCTCGGATATGAGACAACTTAAAAAAAGGAGAAGGGGCAGCGCCCTTTTTTTTTTTTTTTTTTTTTTTTTTTAAGTATTGTACGGCACTACACTGAGAGCCTGTACTACCCCACCCCCACCCTGTAAGGGAATTAGGTGCAGGACACAGGGTTGGGATCCCTACTGGAACATCTGCTGTGCTCGGCGACTACCTCGGATCCTGCCCAGCAGCGAACGCAGCGTCTGGACTAAATTCTGCAGAACCAGCACCACCTCCCCACTGGGCCTGCCGGCGGGGGCCAAGCTGACATCCATAACGCGTCCAGAATCCGGGCGCCCAGTACCAGCCAGCAGCCAGGCGGGCGGGAAAATCTCTGGGGAAAAAAGTGTGTGAAGACAGCCGGACACGGAACAGGAAGAAAGAGAGACCCGCGGGTCATCATGACGTCACTTCCGATACGTCAAAACCCAGGGAGACGCGGCCCGCGAGGGAGCAATGAGGTTGGCATCATGACGTCACTTCCGATACGTCAAAACCCAGGGAGACGCGGCCCGCGAGGGAGCAATGAGGTTAGCATCATGACGTCACTTCCGATACGTCAAAACCCAGGGAGACGCGGCCCGCGAGGGAGCAATGAGGTTGGAGGGAAGCTGTGGAGGAGGAAATGAATGCCGGAAGTGGTCAGGTCGTGTCGTGAGCTGTACGGTAGCTGCTCATTTGTTTCATTCGGGGGGGGGGCTATTTGTTCAGATGCGTTCATTTTGTGCGTGCCATGATAAGAACGAAGTCGGGAAATACTACTACTACTATAAATCACTTCTATAGCGCTTTACAATTGAACATGAAGAAGACAGTCCCTGCTCAAAAGAGCTTACAAGCTAAATCAGGCACCTGCTTTCCTTTATACAGTACTAGGGAAATGCTGTACTGGTCAAGCTGATGGTGGGTACAGCGCAGCAGGCTGGTTTATTTAGACTTAGTAACGGGACACAGGCATGGGCAGATACCATCCTCTTAAAAGCTTTAGATTACATAATTAATGATAGTGTCTGTTGCAGTTGATTTCTCTAGTTTCACTAGCCTGCTCTCAGGCATCTATATCAGGGTTGCCAGGTGGAAAAATTTTTTCCCACCCAATCCAGCCTAAAAACAGCCCAAAACCTGCCCAAACTCAAACCCCTGACACCCCCACCCCCACCGTCATCAACCCCGCCCAAAACGTCACTAACCCCGCCCCCCGCGGCCAAAAAAACCACCCGAAAAACCGCGGAAAAGAAAAAAAAGAAGCCCAAAAAACCGCGACCCGCCGCGGGCAAAAATTTCCCGCAGCGGGTCGCGGAAAACCGCCCAATTGGGCGGTAAAACCACCCACCTGGCAACACTGATCTATATGCGACTTTGGGGGGGGGCGTGGCGGAGGGCGGATACGGTGCCTCCAACGTTGCAATGGGACGTCATCTGTCGTCCTGAGGCCAGAGGGGAGGGGGTTCAGAGTCCTGAGAGGGGGGAGGGAGACGGAAGGGGGGAGGGGTCCTGAGACCTGAGAGGAGGGGTCCTGCGACCACACAGAGGGGGTGGGGAGGTATCTCTGGCACACACACACAGTGTCTCTCTCACTCTCATACACTGTCCACCACACACTCTATGTCTCACACTGTGTCACATTCACACACTCGCATTCTCACAGACACACTCACACCCACACTCGCTCACTCTCTCTCACACACACATTCACTCTCTCTCACACAGTCACGCTCACACACACTCTCTCAAACATACACACACCGAGGAAAACCTTGCTAGCGCCCGTTTCATTTGTGTCAGAAACGGGCCTTTTTTACTAGTCTATATGAAGCTATGTGATGTGTCTTTTTCCTGCAGCTCTTGATTGCATCCTTTCTGCGCTGCCTGCATGCACTCGCATGCCGAGAATTAAGAGCACAGGCCACACAAGCTAGAAGCGCTATAAGCTAGAGTAACACAGTGGCTGCCAAGCGGCAGGAATGTGTAAACTCCCACTTGATTTAAAAATATTTACCTGAACCTGCATACACGTGATGTTTATTTATTTGTTGCATTTGCATGCCACATTTTCCCACCCATTTGCAGGCGCAATGTGGCTTACATTGATTCGTCGTGGCAATCGCCATTCCAAAGTGAGAGATGTAGATGGTGTTACATGAATAACAAAATAAAATTAAGCAAACAAGTATAAAGAGATCATATTCGGAGTAAGAGCTAAAATGGTAATGCGTTAAAGTTCATATGAAGGATCGTTGCGGTAGGCCTTGTTGAAGAGGCAGGTTTTCAGTGATTTCTGAAAGTTGGTTGTCATGCTGGTTTCTTACGTCAAGTGGTAGTGCGTTCCATAGCTGCATGCATCCAGCTTTTCCTACAAAGGCATGTGTTATATAACATTGTATTTCAGTATAGCCACTTTTTGATTGAATTATGCTGAAAACTACTTAGAAAGTTTCCTGTCTGAGAGGGATACATAAAGAGGCTTCAGCATTTATTCCAGTTCGGTTATTCCTCTGTTTCCTGCTGTCCTTCCTGCTCTCCCTCCTCACGCCCCAAGCCACCATGAGATTTTATTCTCTTTAGCCCCATAACTCCAAATTTCTCCTCCCTTGGCAAACCCTCAGCAGGATTCATACACACTTGTAAGCTGCTATTGACATAGTGTTTTGCTTTGAATGCAAAGATATGCCACTCCTAACTCAGTGCACAGGCAGAAAGGGTAACAGGTAGACAGTCAGGACATAAAGAGGCATATTTTCAAAGCACTTTGGGAGGCTAAGTTCCATAGGTTTCTATGGAACTTTGGGAGGCTAAGAGGCATATTTTCAAAGCACTTTGGGAGGCTAAGTTCCATAGGTTTCTATGGAACTTTGGGAGGCTAAGTGCTTTGAAAATGAGCCTCTAGGTGCTTTGAAAATGAGCATAAAAGTGTTCTTTTAAAAACACCACTTCTCTTTCCATACTTGTTCCCTTGGTGCTTTGATCTCTTTCCATGGTTTTTATTACCTTTATGATGATGGCTCCTAAATCTACCTCTTCACAAATCCAGGCCAAAGTCTCAGCCTGTTTATCTTACAATGCTGTAAATAAGTATTGCCATATTGGGAAAGACCAAAGGTCCATCAAGCCCAACATCCTGTTTCCAACAGTGGCCAATCCAGGTCACAAATCCCAAAAAAGTACAAAACATTCTATACTGCTTTCCCCAGAAATAGTGGATTTTTCTCAAGTCCATTTAATAATGGTCTATGGACTTTTTCTTTAGGAAGCCGTCCAAACCTTTTTTAAACTCCGCTAAGCTAACCGCCTTTACCACATTCTCTGGCAACGAATTCCAGAGTTTAATTACATGTTGAGTGAAGAAACATTTTCTCCGATTTGTTTTAAATTTACTACATTGTAGCTTCATCGCACGCCCTCTAGTCCCAGTATTTTTGGAAAGTGTAAACAGACACTTCACATCTACCCATTCCACTCCACTCATTATTTTATAGATCTCTATCATCCTCCCCTCAGTCGCCTTTTCTCCAAACTGAAGAACCCTAGCCGCTTTAGCCTTTCCTCATAGAGAATTCGTCCCATCCCCTTTATCATTTTTGTCGCCCTTCTCTGCACCTTTTCTAATTCCACTATTTCAGAAAATGCTAACCTAGATATCCCATTGCCATCTGAAACTGATTACAGCCAAGATTGAGCTTCTTATCTCCCCTTAAACCCACCTGTCTAATTCTGTGAATAACACACTCATCGTTCCTGTCCCCTCAACTCTTGACCTTGGGGTCATTTTTTACATCTCTCTTTCTCTTTACAAGTCCAACAGACTGCTAAAACGTGTTTTTTTTTTCCTTTTAACATCATCAAAATTGGTGCCTTCCTTTGAGAACACACTACCAAATCTGTTATCCACATTCTCATCACCTCCTGCAACTTGCTTTTCACAGGTGTTCCACTAAACCATCTCTCTTCCCTTCAGTCTGTTCAAAATTCTGCTGCGTGACTTATCCTCTGCCAGTGTTGCTACACTCACATAACCCCTCTTTTCTTAGCTTCAGCTCCACCGTTCTGCACAAATTGGTGTTATCCCTTCCTACCAGCAGGTGGAGGTAGAGAAAACTGAATTCTGCCAGTGGCATAACCAACATAAGCAGCAATGCTCCCTGGAACAATCCAGTATTTTTCTCTACCTTTTGAAGGTAATAGGTCATGTCGCCAGTGCTCCTGTCCCTGGCCTAGCTCTCCACTCTGCTGGCCTTGGCCGCACAGTGTGGTCGAGCTTAACGGCTGCTCTAAGGTCACAGCCTCGGGATCATACCTAGTTGAGTTCAGAGTGTGGCTCTGCAGCCCCCAGTCATGCTTCTTAGTGTCACTGTGTGAGACTTTGGTTCAATCCTGGATACTTAATAACCCCAAAGGGCCACGTTTCCACCCATTTGGCCAGGTCCTTTATAAAGGATATATACACCCATAAGTAACCCATAAGAACGGTGGAGCTGAAGCTAAGAAAAGGATATATACACCCATAAGTAACACTGGTAAGTGCAAAGGGCATGTGGGGTTGGTTGGATGGATGGATGGAGACAGGGCTAAACATGAAAAAAAATATACCATAAAAAGAGAATGAGAATAGATACACATTTGCCATAAAAAGAAAGACACCCTATTTGGAAAGAAATAGTTTTATTTAATTTAGGTTCTAAAGTGCATAGTACAGAACACATAGGATCATTTGGGTAAGTAGTTGTGCAAATTATACCAGGGGGCTCTGCTCACAAGAGAACATGAATGCTAGAAAGGACCTGAGGTATTCACCAGTACAGTATGTGTTAATCAATCCAATGTGGCTGAAAGGAAAAGAGTAGATTCTGTTTCAGCCACAGAACAAGACGGGCTAATAAACCAAACTCAATATAAAACTGTCCAGTCTTCAGACACAAGGTGATCCAGAGTAACTTTTACAATGTGCTTGTTTTGTTAAATCCATATACAGCCTGCTCCTAAAAGTTCATATCTCACAAGACTCCCCCCCCCCCCCCCCCCCAATGGTTAGGAAGAATATGCACTGCATCTGAAGTTCCTTACAGCAATAATAGTTTCAAGGATTCTGCAACACCCTTGGCCCAGAAGGAAGCCATACCCTTATCTCCTTGGAGTTAGTGACCACAACATATTTTATCAACAGAAAACTTGCACTAAGGGCTTGGTTTATAAACCTTTTCACCTAATTTCATGCTTATGGTTGGGGGGGGGGGGGGGGCGAAGGGGTGAACAGTGTATAAACAAAGCCCTAAGTCTGTATGTTAACAAAGATTGTCCTGAATGATAATAAAATATCAAATTAGGGCCTAAAGCAGAAACTGGACTCCTATTGCAAAAGGGTAAGTAGAGTTATAAATATTTCATTCCAAGAATATTTTCAGTCCATTGCTGCAAGGAAAACCTCCCTTCAAGTACATTTTCTTTCTTAGTTTATCAATAGTAATTCTTCCACAAAGACCTCACTATGTCATTTTATTGGGAGAGATATGCCTTCTCTCTTTCCCCCCCCCCCCCCCCCCACGGCAATTAATAACAGGAAAAAAAAAGCACAATAAAGTTTTCTTAGCTATTATAAAAGTAAGCATCATGACCTAGGAAGTCTGTAAAAAAAAGTCTTAAGAACTGGTCACAGCTTAGCCTGAAAACTGTGGCAACAAACAGGCAAGGAGCTTTAACAAGTTTAAAAGATTGAAACCAGCTAAACATGATTACTTTTGTTAATTGTATTTCTTTGTGTCTACACCAGCCTTCTTAGATCCCCAAAGTTTAACATGTTATTTCCCATTTCAGACCAGGCTGCATGCGGTGCTCCATCCATTTCTGAAGCCAGTCGGTTGCTTGACAGCAGAGTGTGGTTTTCCCCACCAATCTCTGCCTTACAGTCTGGGCATGTGCCTTTGTGCATGGCTCCACCACACTCTGTGATCAAATAAATATGATTGTTGGGACATTTGAACCAGTGGCCCTGTGGTGAACCAATAGCTCTAACAATCATGACCCGCTCTTCTTCAGATATCCCTAAGCCTGAACAAGGAAGACTCTCTTTCAATTCCATCATTTTTGTCTTCACCAAACTTTCGTCTTCCTTGGTGAACTTCTTACTGCTCTCTAGGACACTTTGCAGCTTGGTGATTTCTGCTTGTGTAGTGGCATTAACCCTCCCAGCTGCCATTTTGCATCTAACAAGGAGTTCTACCAAAAGGGTCAACCTCTGTATCTCACTTTGAAGGTCCAAAAGTTCTTGTTCAGTAAAACCATGCTGGGGCTTGTCCATCCAACCCTGAATCTCGGTCACCTTCCTCCGCAGTCCTTCTCTCTCTCCAACATCTATCTTACCTAAAGTCGTCATCAGCCCAGCCAGTCTTTTGTAAAACACTATCAAGTTTTCAAGATAGGCAAGCGTCTTCAAGGAGAGGTCAGAGGCCAGGAGCTTCTCTTCCATCATGTGGTATTCTATGGGAAAGCTCCTTCGGATGTCTTTCACGTTCACCAGCTGGTCCCGCAGCTGCAGTCGTTTGCATTCTATTTCACTTGCTGGGCCCAGGATCCTTCCTTTCACTCTCTCAATTTCTTCTAGCCGTTGATTAATGATGGTACCATATCTCAGGTTCTTCCTGATAGGGGTCTGACACTCAGGACAGACTTTAAGTTTAATGACTATTTCCTCTTCACTTTCCTTTTCATTCATGAAATAATCAAGACCACTGACCTCAAAAATGTGGCCACAGTCCTCTAGCTGGACATATCGGGCATCTGGCTCATCCTCATTGCCAAAGAAAATCTGGGTGATCTCATCATGATGACACACACGACACTTTGTAGGACATGGTTCTCCACAGAGCCCAATGCAAGGATGCCCACATTCCAGTCGCTTAGTGCAAGGCACGTTGCATGGTGGTCTGTCACACGGCTCCGAGCACAGCTTACTACATTGATAGTGCTGGCAGCTCCACTCACATGGTTCTACACACGGGATACATTTCTCCCCACATTTCCTTTTGCATTGGCTATGGACGCAACGATTCTGACATACCCTCTGGCAAGGAGGGCATTCATTAGTGCAAGGCTCCTGACACGTGTGTGAGCAAATCAGGAGGCGGGTGCAAGGACGTTTACAATGCTCATGGAATCGTCCTCCAAAGCAGTCGTAACAAGAGCCTGGACAAGCATGACCACACTCCAGGGTAGCAGAACATTTGGTCTTGCATTTTACAGGCCTCCCGTACAACAAGTCCTGCTTCATCGAACACTTGATCTTTTGTTCATGGCCACACTTCAGCACAGCTGCAATCTCTTCAGAGCACAACTCCTCACACTCTTCCCCACATGATAAACTACATTGGTGCCCACATCTGAGGATATTTTGACAAGGCTCCTTGCAACAAAAGTCTTCTGCAGGAATGGAACATGGGACCATCTGAAGGTGACCGCACTGTGGGATGGTTTTACGCACTAACACGCTACACTCTTCACAGGCCTCAAAGCAAAGCTGAGGGCACCTATGCCCATCTGCACAGAGCACCTTCTGGCAGGGTTTTATGCACTGAAATTCCATGTGATCTGAGTCGTAAGGATGGCAGGCTCGTGTGCAGACGTGCCCACAGCTCAGCCTAAACTCACAGGGGCGGCTGCAGCCACCTTCTGGCACATTACGGAAGTCATCTGCTTTTGACACCAGAGTCCTGGTGTCAGGATGATTCTGGCAGCAAAGCATGAGCGATCGGCCCACCTGGCCCCTTTCCCTCAGAGTATGTATAATTTTGCTCCAGAGGGGTACCCTGCCAAGCATTTTCATATTTCCAATACAGTACAGCCCTTTCTTGGCTCTGGACAGTGCCACACATATCCGATTGGAGATCTGGAGAAAGCCAACCTTCTCCTCCCTATTACTCCGAACAAGTGAGAGCAGGATAATATCATTCTCTTCCCCCTGGTACTTGTCCACAACATGCACTCTCACGCCAGAGAATATCTTAGCAGGCATGAGTTTGCGAAGACTGAAGAGCTGTCCAGTGTAGGTGGTGAGGATTGTAATCTGAGAGGATTTGTAGCCTTGACACAGGAAATACTTGCAGAGCTCCACCACAAACTGAGCCTCGTGCTGGTTCTGATGGCTCTTGCCATCTTGGACTGCCTGTTCGAGGAACTCGTGCTCCACAAAGAAAAGATTGGATGATACTCCCTAAAAACAGACAGAGAGAAAAAAAATATCAATACAGTGCTGGAGAGTTTTATTTATTTTAAAATTTCTAGCCCATATAAATGCTATCTGAATTACAATTTAAAAAAAAACATGTATAATAGAATGTCAGTAAATAAAACAAAATAAAAAAAATCACATCAACTTTACATCATAAAACTCAATACATAGTAACATAGTAGATGACGGCAGAAAAAGAGCTGCACGGTCCATCTGGTCTGCCCAAGAAGATAAATTCATATGTGCTACTTTTTTATTTGTACTGTCCTCTTCAGGGCACAGACCGTATAAGTCTGGCCAGCCCTATCCCTGCCTCCCAACCCCCAACCCTGCCTCCCACCACCAGCTCTGGCACAGACTGTATAAGTCTGCCCAGCACTATCCTCGCCTCCCAACTACCAGTCCCGCCTCCCACCACCAGCTCTGGCACAGACCGTATAAGTCTGCCCAGCACTATCCCTGCCTCCCACCACCGGCTCTGGCACAGACCGTATAAGTCTACCCAGCACTAGTCCCGCCTCCCAACCACCAGCCCCGGCACAGACCGTATAAGTCTGCCCAGCACTAGCCCCGCCTCCCAACCACCAGCTCTGCCACCCATTCTAGGCTAAGCTCCTGAGGATCCCTTCCTTCTGCACAGGATTCCTTTTTTGTTTATCCCACGCATGTTTGAATTCCGTTACCGTTTTCATCTCCACCACCTCCCGCGGGAGGGCATTCCAAGCATCCACCACTCTCTCCGTGAAAAAATACTTCCTGACATTCTTCTTGAGTCTGCCCCCCTTCAATCTCAATTCATGCCCTCTCGTTCTACCGCCTTCCCATCTCCGGAAAAGGTTCGTTTGCGGATTAATACCTTTCAAATATTTGAACGTCTGTATCATATCACCCCTGTTCCTCCTTTCCTCCAGGGTATACAATACAATATACGATTATTACTTACTCACAAAAATATAACCTAACAGCCCTTCTTTCTGTGTGCCACTCATCTACTATCATACTACATGAAAAGCCTGCACAAATAAATATGTCTTTAGCTGTTTTCTAAAGCTCAATCTTGATGAACACAAGTGTAAAACCTCGGGAAGTGCATTCCATAACATTGGTGCTGCAATAGAAAATGCAGAGACTGTGGTACTTAAGTACTGTGCTTCAGAGCAACTGTCAATGGACAAGCGCATAGCTGATTCGGATTGTAACTTACGTCTAGGCTGATAAATTGACAATTGTTTTAAACACCTTGGTGCATCGAGATACAGTATTTGGTGAACTAAACACGAGATCTTAAATTGTATCCGAAAGTTCACTGGAAACCAATGAAGACTCTTTAATACAGATGTGATATGCTCTCTTTTGGCTATCCCTGCAGTCATCCTAGCTGTTGCATTCTGTACAATTTGTAATGCCTGACACCTGGATACAGCAATCTCGAGGTACAGAGCATTGTAGTAATCCAATCTTAAGACCAACACTTGAATCACAGTTCTAAAATCAGCAACAGGTAAATAGACCTCAATTTACTTAAAAGTCTGCACTATGACAGAAGAGCAAGGATCTATCAAAGATCTGGTAGGAGTAACCCTAGTCAGGACTGAATATATCTCATCAACAGATACTGAAGTAAAATCTGACCAAACATTTCCCATATTACCACCATCACACATCATAGTCAAATCCATCCCATCACTCAAAATCTTTCCAAAACTTTCCACTTTTTGGACATAAAAATCATCAAATTCATCCGCATTTGGCCCTAAATATTTATCCAAGTCATCATAACCATTAACCAAACCCTTCAAAGTTTGAAATAGTTTCTTAGGTCTATTCAATGCCTCGCTGACCCAGATCTTATAATAATTGTTTGAAACGTTAACTTGAAACTGTCATAATCATCAGTATCTGTTGATTTTCTCCATATCATTTCACTCCTCCACAATTTTCTCCTTAAATTTTTTTTTTGTTGCATTTGTACCCTGCGCTTTCCCACTCATGGCAGGCTCAATGCGGCTTACATGGGGCAATGGAGGGTTAAGTGACTTGCCCAGAGTCACAAGGAGCTGCCTGTGCCTGAAGTGGGAATTGAACTCAAACCACCCTAACCACTATGCAACAAAGCTGACATTCTCCAAGGGCTAGGCTTGTGTTTACCTTGTAAAACAATATCATGTTTAGGTGCTGTAGTATCTAAGGTGTTATGAAAAGTAGGGGCCAGGTCAGTGCATCAGAGGTGGCATTGTTGACTGCCCATGTGAAGGGGCATACACTCAACCTCTTTTCATACAAACTGTCTGATGACCAGAACCTAATAATAACAGACACTAAATGGTCAGAAATGCCTTGGACCGACCATTACAAATTAAACCTATCCCTAAAATGGCGGAAAAGGGGTCCTCACCATATACGAGAACATACAACCTACACCACGAGAGGCCAAATAGACTCGAATACATTTTGGCAACAAATATACAATTAATGATTGGACAGCACAAACGGACTCCATATACTACCGCTCAGAATGGGACAAAAGATGCAGAAACATACTAGACGAAATAACACCCTTACAAACAAGAACCTCACGCATACAGAAATCAATACCGTGGTTCAATGAAGAACTGAAAAAGCTAAAAACACAAACCAGGAAACTGGAACGCGCATGGAAAAAAAACAAAAGACGAACAAACACTCAACACATGGAAACAAATACAAAGGAAATACAAATACACAACAACAGACCAAAAGAACATACTACAAAACTAAAATTGGACTGGATTACAAAAACATGAAGAAAATATTGCATCTCGTGGACAAGCTACTGGACACAACGCCGGTCACCACAACCAACAATGATATCCCATCCGCAGACAACCTTGTAAACCTACGCAAAACTCTACCTCAAGACAGTACAGACATTGAGTACTTCATCAATGGTCTAGATCCAACCCCTGGAGAATACCCAGCAGATCGAATCTGGACAAATTTCGCCCTCCTCACCGCTGATACAGTCACCCAGGCGATAAACAAATACTCCAATAGCCACTGTCAATTGAATACCTGCCCCAGCTACCTAATAAAATCCGCCCCCACCGCTTCATAACAGATCTCACATCCCACCTAAACTTTACGCTGCAACAAAGTATCTTCCCTAAAGAAAAAGGCAATTCTCTAGATGGGGATCAGAATTGGTACAGTCTAATCAAAGAATTTTCAATTGAGTTAACTTTCAAAATTGCCCTAGAATATAAAACTTTCCTTCTTGTGATATAAATCTAAATATTCCCAATAATTATAGCAGTTTCAGCAATGTAAAATGCAACTTCAGAGCCTTCCCACTCATGGCAGGCTCAATGCAGCTTAGGTACTTATTTGTACCTGGGCAATGGAGGGTGACTTGCCCAGAGTCACAAGGAGCTGCCTGTGCCTGCAGTGGGAATCAAACCCAGTTCCCCAGGACCAAAGTCCACCACTCTAACCACTAGGCCACTCCTCCACTCTGCATATTAGTCGTGCAGCAGAATTAGATTGAAGAGGAGAGAGATGGCTAAGTGGGAGACCTGTGAGAAGCAAGTTGCAATAGTCTAAGCAAGAGGTGATAAGAGTGTGGATGAGGGTTCTGGTAGTGTGCTCAGAAAGGAAATGGCGAATTTTGGTGATATTATAGAGGAAGAAACAACAGGTTTTAGCAGTCTGCTGAATGTGTGCAGACAAGGAGAGGGAGGTGTCGAAGATGACCCCAAGGTTATGAGCTGATGAGACAGGAAGGATGAGAGTGTTATCCACAGAAATAGAGAATGGGGGAGGAGGGAGAGGTTGGTTTAGGGGGAAAGATAAGAAGCTCAGTCTTGGTCATGTTTAGTTTCAGATGGCGCTGAGACATCCAGGCAGCAATGTCAGACAGGCAGGCTGATACTTTGGCCTGGACTCCTGCTGAGATTTCTGGTGTGGAGAGGTAGATCTGGGAGTCATCAGCGTAAAGATGATACTGAAAACCATGGGATGAGATCAGAGTACCAAGGGAAGAAGTATAGATGGAGAAAAGAAGAGGTCCCAAGACAGATCCCTGAGGTACACCAACTGACAGTGGGATAGAAGTACTACTACTAGTAGAGGAGGCACCACTAGAGTATACACTAAAGGTACGCTGGGAGAGATAAGAAGAAAACCAGAAAGAACAGAGCCCTGAAATCCAAGTGAGGACAGCGTATCAAGGAGTAGGCTGTGATTAACAGTGTCAAAAGCAGCAGATAGATCGAGAAGGATGAGGATAGAATAACCTTTGGATCTGGCCAGGAACAGATCATTGGAGACTTTAGCAAGCGCTGTTTCAGTTGAATGAAGGGGGCGAAAGCCAGGATTGAAGTGGATCAAGAATAGCTTGAGATGAAAGAAAGTCAAGGCAACGGCGGTGAACAGCACGTTCAAATATCTTGGATAGGAAAGGGACGAGGGAGATGGGGGGAGATGGGGCGATAGTTGGAAGGACAGGTAGGGTCCAATGAAGGTTTTTAAGGAGTGGTGTGACTACGGCATGTTTGAAGGCATCAGAAACAGTCGCAGTGGACAGTGAAAGATTGAGGATATGACAGATAAAAGGGATGACAGTAGGAGAGAGAGTGTTAAGTAGATGGGTGGGAATAGGATCAGAGGAACAGGTAGTTACACATCTTATTTCCTCCTCGAAACTAGTTTCCTCTTCAGTGATTTCAGAAAAGGAGGCGGGGGTTGGAGGGTTGAGAGAATGGACTAAGGGAAGGAGAGGTGGAGGTGACCTGGTTGAGAATTCAAGTATAATCTTGTGAACCTTATCATGAAAGAACTCAGCCAGAGTCTGGGGGGGAAGTGAAGGGGGGGTTTTAGGTGAAGGCACTTTGAGGAGAGAGTTCAGTGTGGCAAAGAGACGTTGAGGGTTTGAGCCAAGAGAATTTGTCAACTGGATGTAATAGTCCTGTTTGGCAAGTAAAAGAGCAGACTGGAAGGAGGTCAGCAAGAATTTCAAATGTATGAAGTCAGCATGGGCACGGGATTTCAGCCAAAGGCGTTCGGCAGAGCGGGCACAGGAGCGTAGGTAGCGGATTCTAGATGTCAGCCAAGGCTGAGGTTTGGTACGTTTTACAGAACGGGGAATGGGAGGAGAGAGAGTATCCAGAGCAGAGGAGAGAATAGTATTATATGCTTATAATGGACACCCTAATTAACCTGCCGCCTAGGAACTCTCACAGATCAGCTTGTTCGTACTTAAATCTCCATTACCCAGTATTTTTTTTTTTTTAATGAATTTTACAAACATTTATTCAAGATACAACTTGAAGGATAGTATTACATCGTAGGAACACGAAAGAATCAGCAAGGCAAAAATAAGTATGATCATTATTTCCAAACTGGAATATTTCTGATATAATACTCAAGTCTTAACAATACAGAGGATCCAAGATTCTAATTTATGAGGAGATTCAGGAAAATACAAAATAAGAAATCATGCACTTATGAAGAGAATGCTAACTTTCTTTAAAGCTACTAGAAGTTCTTTTAGACGCGATAAAGGCCGAGAGCTGAGAAGGATCTAGAAAGACATACTTAACAGAGTCAATCCTAACAATACATTTGCATGGATATCTCTGAAAGAAAACACCTCCCAACTGTTGAATCGCTGGTCTCATAATAAGGAACTGTTTTCGTTTACGTTGAGTTTCTCTAGAGAGATCAGGAAACAAGGAAATTTTTAAACCCCAAAACAGAGTTTCTCTATGCTTAAAAAACATTGAGAACAACCACTGTTTATCATGTGGTAAAGCCACAGTTGCCACCAGAGTGGCCGCTGTGGCTAATTCAGTATCTGATGTCTCTAGAAATTGTGACAAATTTTCAAGTCTCTGTTCATGTTGATTTTGCTGAATAACTTGTTTGTTGGGTAGGTAGTAAACTTTAGTAAAAGGTGGAATATTCTCCTGCGGAATTCCCAAGTTTTCCCACAAATATCTTTTCAACATTTCATGCGGTTGGATCATTTGAACTCTTGGGAAATTTACAAATCGCAAGATGAGGTTTCTCATATGGTTCTCGTACGTTTCAACTTTCAATCTTAAATTAGTAATATCTTTTACCATAGTCATTTGAAGATTTTCTCTCTTTTTTGATTCTTGTTCTACTTTATCCATAAGAGTTACCAAAGCTTGCTGAGATTTTTCAGTTTGTTCCACCTTTTGCTCTAAAGATTTTAATTTCTGAGCCCCTTTAGTTGTTTGGGCAATAAATAATTTCCCCAGTTGGGACATTAATTCCCGAAGGGAATCCAGAGTTACCTCCGTTGGCTTGTTGGTTAACTCTGCTGGGAATATGTCCTCCTGTTCCTCCTCATGCTTTCCTCCGTCGTCTCTTTCCCCCGTTACTTCAGTCGGTCCAGCTCGTCCCTTCTCGTCAAGGTGGAATCGATTCCCCAGAGCAATTGGGGTCATAGCGCGTCCCTGCGCCGGCCCCTGCTCTCCCTGAAGCGGCGAGCTTGTGATCGGCGGTTGTGGGGGCGGAGCTCTATGGTCGGGGCTCAGAGTTGTATCCAACCCGAGGGACGCCATCGACTCCTCCAAAAAAGCAGCGCCCGTCAAGGGTCCACTCCTGACCTGTACTGCAGTCCCCTGCAGGCTCACGAACCGATCCATCGGTCCAGGAATAGAAGGAGGTAATGGGGTAGTTCAGGCAGTACACTTCCCTCTCCGTTTAGGCATAGTTGGTAAGAGGAATCTGAGCGTGCAGCTAGTCACAAGTGCATAGCGGCCATCTTCCATTACCCAGTATTTTGTGGCCTCAAGTATAAGACCACCTATGCATCCACCTTCTCCTATATTAGCACTCAATTGTGGAATGGGCTGCTTCAATTGGTCAAACTTACTCCTGATCACCTGACCTTCAAGAAGCGTCTCAAGGCCTTCCTTTTTGGTAGAGCTTTCGCTCCAAACCCGCCTGGCATCTCTTCCTTCTGAATTACTACTGTCGTAGCGACATACTAATCACAGCTACTCTTTCCCCTTTTCCCTCCTTAGCTATTTCCTTTTTTCTCTTACAACATTGATTGTTTGTTTGATGAATTGTTGTATGTTTTTATAGACTGTTGTACGCCACATTGAACCTGCCCATGGGTAAGAATATTGTGGGATATAAATGCTATAAATAAATAAATTATAGGAAGAGACAGGGGTCTGTGCTGGGACCGCTGCTTTTTAACATATTTATAAATGACCTCGAGATGGGAGTAACTAGTGAGGTAATTAAATTTGCAGATGACACAAAATTATCCAGGGTCGTGGGAGGAGTGTGAAAAATTACAAGACCTCGTGAGACTGGGGGATTGGGCGTCCAAATGGCAGATGAAGTTCAACGTTGACAAGTGCAAAGTGATGCATATGGGAAGGAGGATCCCGAATTACAGCTATGTTATGCAAGGTTCCGCGTTAGTTACGGACCGAGAAAGGGATCTGGGAGTCATCGTGGATAGGACGTTGAAATCTTCAGCTCAATGTGCTGCAGCGGCTAAGAAGACGAACAGAATGTTGAGTATTATTAGAAAAGGGATGGAAACCAAGCATGAGGATGTTATAATGCCGTTATATCGCTCCATGGTGCGACCGCACCTCGAGTATTGTGTTCAGTTCTGGTCGCCTCATCTCAAAAAAGATATAAAGGAATTGGAGAAGGTGCAGAAAAAGGCAACAAAAATGATAAAAGTTATGGGACGACTACCCTATGAGGAGAGGTTAAGACGGCTAGGACTCTTTAGCCTGGAGAGAAGGCGGCTGAGAAGTGATATGATAGAGGTTTACAAAATAATGAGCGGGATAGAGCGGACAGATGTGAAGCGTTTGTTTACTCTTTCTAACAATAATAGAACCAGGGGACACAAGATGAAATTAGAATGTGGTAGGTTTAAAACAAATCGGAGAAAGTTTTTCTTTACTCAGCGCGTAGTTAGACTCTGGAACTCATTGCCGGAGAAGGTAGTGACGGCAGCTGGCCTTGCTGAGTTTAAAGGGGGTCTGGACAGATTTCTGATGGAAAAGTCGATTGATCGTTATTAAATTTGGGGTTTTTTGCCAGGTTCTTGGGGCCTGGATTGGCCGCTGTCGGAGACAGAGTGCTGGGCTTGATGGACCTTTGGTCTTTTCCCAGCGTGGCAGTGCTTATGTGCTTATGACAGCCTCATTGACAGACTTGGATAACATAGTGGTAGAGATTTGAAACACTGGAGGACAGAGTAGAAGGGTCAATAGCCTGAAGATTCCTAAATGTATTGGTTAAGATTGGATGGGACTGGGGAGGAGGGTGTTTAAGTGTGAAAGTTATCAGATGATGGTCAGAGAGGGGAAGAGTTGAGGCACAGAAACTGGAGAGTGAGCAGTTTGAGAAGAGGATAAGATCAAGACAGTGGCCATTCTGGTGACTGGGGGCAGTGGAGCACAGTTGAAGACTGAAAGAAGATGTTAAAGTAAGAAACTGAGAAGCATAAGGGAAAGGGAAATGGGACTTGATATACCACCTTTCTGAGGTTTTTTTTGTAACTACATTCAAAGCGGTTTACATATATTCAGGTACTTATTTTGTACCAGGGGCAATGGAGGGTTAAGTGACTTGCCCAGAGTCACAAGGAGCTACAGTGGGAATCAAACTCAGTTCTCCAGGATCAAAGTCCACTGCACTATCCACTAGGCTACTCCTCCAGTCAGAGGGATCATTAGCATGAATGTTAAAATCCCCAAGAATGAGGGAAGGAGATGAAGTTATCTCATCCCAACACAATACATACAAACCCACAAGTATCAACTTCCCAGGTCACACCCTCCCTATCTCAGACAGTCTGAAAATCCTCGGAGTAACAATTGACTGGAACCTCTCGTTAGAGAACCAAGCGAAATCCACCATAAAGAAAACGTTTCACTCCATGTGGAAACTCAAACGAGTGAAACCATTCTTCCCGACAGAAATATATCGCAACCTGATACAATCAATGGTACTAAGCCACGCGGACTATTGCAGTGGAATTTATGCGGGATGCAAAGAATAAATCATAAGGAAACTTCAGACCGCCCAACACACAGCAGCCAGGCTTATATATGGAAAAATACGTTTTGAAAGCGCCAAACCCCTCCGAGAAAAACTGCACTGGCTCCCAATCAAAGAACGTATCACTTTCAAAATCTGGACAATGGCCCATAAAATTATCTACGGCGAAGCCCCGGCATACATGACAGACCTCATAGATCTACCAACCAGAAACACAACAAAATCAGCACGATCATACCTAAACCTCCACTACCCGAGTAGCAAAGGACTCAAATATAAAACAACGTATGCATCCAGCTTTTCCTACCTAAGCGCACAACTATGGAACGAACGCATTGCCAAAAGTAGTAAAAAACCACGCTCGACCACCTAAATTTCAGGAAAGCACTAAAAACATTACCCCACCGACCCAACATAAAAACTTGGCTATCTGTGACATAAAGAAACCAAAATGAGTAATGGACATATCCTAGCTTTTCCGCTTCCTCTCTAAGTTCACCCATGCATTTACCAGACTTGAACCTTATTCTACCACAATACCACCTTGTATTTGTTCATACCGGGTTACGGTACTATGTAAGCCACATTGAGCCTGCAAATAGTTGGGGAAATGTGGGATACAAATGTAACAAATAATAATAATATCGCTGGAATAGTATGTTTGTCATGACTTAAGGAAGGAGGTTTTCACTTCCAAACACTAGTCAAAAAATATAATAAGTTAGTCCGATAAAAATGTATCACTTATTTTCTGTTTTTGTTTTATTCATTTTTAATGTAGAAATAAATTTAACCAGTGGTTCTTGCTCCTAGAATTATCTTCAATCTTAACAATAGCAAGATCTATCTATCTCTCCGCATATCTTTTTAGATGGAGGAAAGACTTCAGAAACTCTGCTTTCACTATAAATAATCAATATTTTCTCAATTCCTCAGGTATCGTAGGATTTGCAGCGATAGGAATATCTTTAAACAGCAAGCCAAAAATCTACTTCAAAAGTTCAGCAACAGACAATACTACTACTACTACTACTTAACATTTCTAGAGCGCTACTAGGGTTACGCAGCGCTGTACAATTTAACAAAGAGAGACAGTCCCTGCTCAAAGAGCTTACAATCTAATAGACAAGTGAACGGTCGGTCCGATAGGGGCAGTCAAATTGGGGCATTCTGGATTCACTGAACGGTAAGGGTTAGGTGCCGAACGCAGCATTGAAGAGGTGGGCTTTAAGCAAAGACTTGAAGACGGGCAGGGAGGGGGCTTGGCGTAAGGGTTCAGGAAGGTTGTTCCAAGCATAGGGTGAGGCGAGGCAGAATGAGCGGAGCCTGGAGTTGGCGATGGTGGAGAAGGGTACTGAGAGGAGGGATTTATCCTGTGAACGGAGGTTACGGGCGGGAACGTAAGGGGAGATGAGGGTAGAGAGGTAGTGAGGGGCAGCAGACTGAGTGCATTTGTAGGTAAGAAGGAGAAGCTTGAATTGAATGCGGTATCTGATCGGAAGCCAGTGAAGTGACAATATCCAGACGGAGTTTGGGAAAAAGCTTATACGAGAGCCAAATACAATATCTTCGGACAGACAAATACAAACATGTGTTCTAAAATACACACGGGGAATTAAGGGAGCAGTTCATACATTAAAACATCACTGGAGGATAATTCAAGCCCACCCGGCTTTTCGAGATCATCAGCTACGCATAGCTTATTCCAGGGGGCAAAACCTGAGGGAGTTAATGCAGTCCAAACGGACCAATAACAGCGTGACTACAAATATTGGCCATAGAGAATGTAGCGATTGTATTTATTGCACAAATATGTTGATAACTAACGAATTCATTAATCCTAGCGATTATAAAACATATAAATTAAGGGATACTACAGACTGCAATAGTAGGTATGTAGTCTATGTTCTACAATGCCCCTGCAAAAAATATTATATGTAGGGAAAACCACCCGAGCCCTTAAACAACGATTAAGTGATCATAAGCACAATATCATACATCAGCGAAAAGAAGCCCCCTTAGTAGTTCATAGCTTAACATCACATACATTTTCGGATTTTAAATGCACTGTCATTGATCAGGTAGAGAAATCCATAAGGGGAGAGGATCAAGATCGAACGTTAATTCAAAGAGAACAATGTTGGATCTTTAGGTTGCACTCCCTTACCCCCATGGGCTTAAATAATCGTATTGAATGGAAAGCCTTTTTGTAATCAGCGATACTGTCACTTTAAAGTCAAGGTCCCTCCGGATTGGAGGAATGGGACGGCGTTAGTTTTAAATAGGGTGCCATTTTACCGCCCAGAGGTTTAACGGTAGGTGATACTTCTGTATAATTCCATATATTGTAGTCCACCCCATATACTCTCTTGATAATTAAAATTTTTTCTGGGTGTTTTCTTAGGGCTGACATAGTAGTCGAGGGCATAGCTCCTGAAGATGCTTTTGGGAAACAGAGGCTCTCTGTTGAGCATACCTAATCGAAAAAGCCACAGCCCAGCCCAGATAAGTGCAGATTTATTGTTTGAATAACAGTGAAAACACACTGCAGATAGCAATAAAACATACATAGGAGATGCGAAGGCGGTAGAACGAGAGGACATGAAATGAGATTGAAGGGGGGCAGACTCAAGAAAAATGTCAGGAAGTATTTTTTCACGGAGAGAGTAGTGGATGCTTGGAATGCCCTCCCGCGGGAGGTGGTGGAAATGAAAACGGTAACGGAATTCAAACATGCGTGGGATAAGCATAAAGGAATCCTGTGCCGAAGGAATGGATCCTAAGGAGCTTAGCCGAGATTGGGTGGCAGAGCCGGTGGCAGGAGGCGGGGATAGTGCTGGGCAGACTTATACGGTCTGTGCCAGAGCCGGTGGTGGGAGGCGGGGATAGTGCTGGACAGACTTACACAGTCTGTGCCCTGAAAAGGACAGGTACAAATCAAGGTAAGGTATACACAAAAAGTAGCACATATGAGTTTATCTTGTAGGGCAGACTGGATGGACCATGCAGGTCTTTTTTCTGCCGTCATTTACTATGTTACTATGTTTTTGACTGATGAGGAACCTGCACCATATTTCTTCATAGAAAAAAAGTACCTATATGAAATATGTGTCAGTCTGCTTTTCACAAGTATTGATTATTTATAGTGAAAGCAGAGTTTCTGAAGTCTTTTCTCCATCTAAAAAGATACGCGGAGAGACAGATCTTGCTATTGTTAAGATTGAACATCATTTTTAATGTAGGCAATTGGAACTTGTACGTTTTTGAAATTTACATCTGCTCTTTTTATATTTTGTACGGTACAAAGGGATTTGTAACTTTCTTTTTCTTTAGTTTTGTACTGTATGCAAAGTATGTCTTCTATGGGGTTCAGTTTGATTTTTGTCTACATATTTCTATTTTTAGTTTGTGTTTGCTTATTCTATACTTTATGAGGGGCTATCTCTGTTTTTATGTGAAAAAGGCCCGGTATTCTGTTAGCATCAAGTGTTTGTGTAGGGCTGATCTGTACTAATCCAGCTTGTTTTGTTTTCTTCTACCTACTGCAATGCTCGGGGTGTTTTTTTTTTTTTTCTAGGAAGGACCTTGTGTGACCCCCCCCCCCCCCCCCCCAGAAGTTTGCTTGTAAACATACTAGAGTCAGTGGGCCAATTTGTTAAGAATATTTTTTACTTTGTAGTAAAAAAGTAGTTTTAAGAGTTGTACTTTATTACTTGAGTATTTTCTTTGGACAAGACTTTCTACTTTTACTTCACTACTTTTGAAGGCAGTACTTTTACTTTTTACTTAAGTACTTTTAAAAAGTAACAAACCCATCTCTGGGGATACACTGTCGAAACACCGCATCCCGCTGATCAGTCTGCTCAAGTGCTGGAGTGAACTGGTTGTTAGAGCATTGCACTGGGGGATTTGAGATCATGATTCTCCTGTACCTCTGACTCTGTGACTTTTGGCAAACCACTGGGAAGACAATATTCAAAAGTCATCTTCCCAGCTAAACTGGCTATCTAAAAACTGTCCTACGTGTCGGGATCAACAACACGCAGACTTGTGTCCAGGTGAAAAAAATAGGTGGTTCCAGGGGCGCATGATTATAATTTCAAATCTGCACATTTTAATTTCGAGGGGAAAAAGGTACATGTGCAGATCTCTGCAGGTACTTTTTCCTAGGGTAACTATTAAAAGGGAAAGCCTGCCACACTTTCCCCTTCAAAACTGGTGCAAAACCCATGAGTAAAAGTACCCACAGAATTTTCAGCAATGTGCCCCATTTTGAAAATTGCCTCTATTTATCTTCCAGTACATCTAGGATCCAGCTGAAAACAAATCATTTGTTTTCATCCGATATTCTCAGCCAACAACTTTTTTTAGCGGGGAATATTCAGCTCACGACAGTCAGCGGCTCGCAAGCTGCTTCCAGCTGCGGGCTGAGCACATGCGGCTCCAGGCATTGAACATCTGGGTATAGAAAGTTTTAACAAACATAAACACACTAGTAAAAGAGGCCCGTTTCGTAGAGGAATGAAATGGATGCTAGCAAGGTTCCACGCCCCCCTCCCTACCTCCCTCTCTGTCATCTGAGTTCCAGCCCCTCTGTCATCCGAGTTCCAGCCCCCCTCCCTCCCTCTGAGTTGCAGGACCCCCCCCCTGCCCTTCGAGTTCCACACCCTCCTCCCCTTTCAAGCTGCAGGACGCCCCCCCTCCCCTTCAAGCTGCAGGACGCCCCCCTCCCCTTCAAGTTGCAGGACACCCCCCCTCCCTCCACTCCCCTCCCCTTCAAGTTGCAGGACGCCCCCCCCTCCCTCCACTCCCCTCCGAGTTCCATGCCCCCCCTCTTCTCAGAGTTCAATGCCCCCGCGCCTCCCTCCCTCAAGGTGCAAGCAGGACCTGTCCTCCGGCAGCCCCTCGCCTTCTTGCGTGCCGGCTATAATTTAAAAATTGTTACCTCGGGGTCCGGCATCAGCATTGAATGCGAGCAGCGCTACAGACTGCCTTCCCATCTGTCTGCGCTCTGCCTCTGGTCCCGCCCTCATTTCCTGTTTCCGGAAGGGTGGGACCAGAGGCAGAGCTCAGACAGATGGGAAGGCAGTGTGAAGTGCCGCTCGCCTTCAATGCTGATGCCAGACCCTGAGGTAACAATTTTTAAGTTAAAGCTGGCACGCAGGAAGGCGAGGGGCAGCCGGAGGACAGGTCCTGCTTGCACTTCGAGGGAAGGAGGCGGGGGGGGGGGCGTGGAATTCGGAGGGGAGTGGAAGGAGGGTGGGGGGGGGGGGGGGTCGTCCTGTAACTTGAAGGGGAGGGCGGGGGGGCGGACTGCTGAACTGGGAGGGGATGGAGATGGTGGTGCGAACTCGTAGCGCCCATGCTTGAGACACGTCGCGGTTTCCCAGGCAACACAGTGACATCACCGGAAGGCTTCAGACATTACGAACCGGGCTTCAACTTCCTGGCAGTCAGCTTCAGAACGTTGGAGGTGCAAATTATTATAGCAGATCTGTGCTGGTCCAGAAGTTAACCAGACAACCATGCACAGTTAACAACTGTTTTGTTCTCCTAACTTTATGCAGTTCCTTAGCCAATCAGTGATCTGAATATTGCAGCTAAGTTGATAATCTGCCCCATCCTGCTCCTAATTTAGTAGGTCTTTTACAAAGGCGCACTAGCGTTTTTAACGCACGTTAAAAATAAGCATGCGCTAAATGCTAGAGATGCCTATATATTTCTATGGGCGTCTCTAGCATTTAGCGTGCACTAAAAACATTACCGTGCCTTTGTAAAAGACCCCCTCAGCTGGTTAGAGGATGACCGGTTCGTGAGGATATTCAGCAGCACTATCTGGTTAAGTACCACTGTATATCGTGGACCAGCTAAGCTCAGCAGGGTTTAACGGGGCAGGAGCCTCTTCTGCCAAGTTAAACCCTTTATCATCAGCCCCTTAACTTTTCAGCATGGTGTTACATCACGCAGCTCACCTTGATTGCTTCGTAATCCAGAACCGAGGGGTGGTTGGCAAGTTCTTCATAGATATGAGGTGTCAGGAGTCGGGCAATTTCCGGTCTCATACGGTGCTGAGAACATTAAATACCATATTTAAGAATGAGGACCCAGGCTGCTTTTGCATATATAACATGCGTCATCTCTGTTTTGAGGGTGCATTAAACAGATTTCACACACAAACAGCATGCATCATTGATTCCAAGCACCGCACTTCATTTTCCCTTCTGCTCAGTTACAGAAAAAACATCGAACAGGCTCTCTTTTACCTGCTCCCCTCACTTTCCGTTATTTTCTAAAACAGGGGAAGGCAACTTTTATACACAGAGGGCCACATGAATTTCAGTACTACCCCTAGTGGGCTGCAACATTTTATGATATCTGAAATGGAAACGCACAGAGCGCCTTAGACCACCTGTGATCAATAAGAAAAATTTAAGTAAAAACGACGGAAACAAACACTAGGGCTGTGCTGAAAATATTTGCAAAATATAGTGCTTAAAATCGCCAAAACTCTGACTAATGATGTTTTCTGTGTATCCTTCCCATGGTTTTGGGGGGGGGGGGGGGGTCACATAAAGTTCAGTGGAAAGCCACAGGTTGTCCACCCCTAGTCTAAAACATAGTGTGGATTACTCTGCTCTCCAAGCAACAAAGGTGTCAAGGAAAACCTGGCCAAGATCATGGCAAGATTTCACCTGAACACTACCATTGTTACTTTCATCTTCCTTTACACCCTATGACTTTCCACTACAGCCAATACATATTTATCCTGTGGTATCACACACACATTCATCTCGTGGCCTGTCACTCCAGGTCCACAACCTCATGGTCCCTCAGTCCAACTCCTCTCACCGGAATACCCATTCACCCTTTGGCCTCGTACTCTCCACAGATCCCTACCTGCCCCACAAATTTGTATACTCCATATAAGTGCAGTCTTGTAAAGTATTCTTCCTTCTCACATAGTATTACTAACGGAATGAAACATAACCCTTTCTCCTAATGCTCCCACTGTTAATCTACTACCCTACCAGATGTTGCACGCATTGTCCCTAGAACACAGCTGACTCCAAAACAGACAGATCCACATCTGGCATCACTGATACTGGGCACAGTTCTGCATCTTATCAGTAGGACTGCATTTTTCTTTTTTTATTGAGGGGGGAAGGGGTAACGTGTATGGCAACCTGCGCATTTCCCAGACAATGTCAATAGCTGCACTGGTCTCCTATTTTTTTTTTTTTTTGCCTGCAGTGTCCCATACCCCAGAAGCAAACAACCATCTCCTCATTCTTTTTATCTTTTCCACCCTGTTCCCTCCCAACACTTCACCTGGTAGTTCAGGCGGACAAAAGGCATGTTGACCCTGATCAGACGTTCAAAGAGTGACACCTCCAGGTTAAAGTTCTTGGCCAGGTCGTACACATTAGCACTGGGCTGCAACTGAAAGAAACAGATTGTCAAAATCACAGAATTTCTTGTTTTTAGTTTATTTATGTTTATTCCATAACTTGATATACCGCCTTTACTTATAACAAGGTCAAAGCGGTTTACATAAAACGATATTTTAAAAAAAGTCAAGGAAAATCAGAAAAGAACTCCATTAAAACAGGAAAGGACCCATTCACAAAAACCATACGGCAAGAAAATTAACACTCCAAGGGCAAACTGAAAGCAAGTTAAAAGAAACAGCTTTTCAGGAGCAACTTGAACTTAGAGAAAGCTCGGATCTGATGTATGGTAGGAAGTTGTTCCAAAGATCCTTACCCAGGAAAGTTTGGCTTTAAGGATAGAATTAATGTGACCTATGTGTTTTTTAGTAGAGAGGGCTCAGAGAGCCTAACCATTATGGCTTATTTTGTTTTTTAAGGGCTTCCTTCACAGGGAGGTAAGCTGTAAAGAAGGAAGAAGGTACAGTGAAACCTCTGTTTTCATCGATAATCCGTCCGAAAACAATCAGCGAAATCCGAAACCGAAGAAAACCGAGGCAATTAACGAGGACGCCCAAAATCGGGAGAAGGACGTCCATCTTCCGATACAAATTGGGAGATGGACGTCCTTCTTTTTCGACAAAATCCGAGGCAACCGATGAAAACCGAGACAAATTTCTAGTCGAAAAAGTCAACGAAATCCGAAACCGACAAAAACCGATGTCAACGAAAACCGAGGTTTCACTGTAGTTGCACTTACTTGCTGGTGGTCTCCGATGAGGATCAGGTGCTTGCATGCTTTGCTCAGTGTGGTAATAGTGTGAGCCTCTAACACTTCAGCTGCCTCCTCAACAATCACAATCCGTGGATCCACCTTTTGCAGGATCTGGCGGTATTTTGCTGCACCTGAGAGAAGCAAGAGGGGAATCTCCCTGAGCAGCCTGCAATTAGCTTTCCGCAGTTCGTTTGAAACCCCAAAGCTCCAAAATCAATCTGAAAATCCATTCCCTCTGGTTTAGATTAATCTTAGAAAGGGAAAAATATACCTGAGGAAAGGCGGGATGGCCTCTCTACTTGTGACAAATGCCAATAGAGTGGGTCAGAGAACCCCTAGAAATCGTAACAGCTCCCAAAAGAGCCTCTATCAGTCCTAAAAAAAGCACCTGGCATGTCTCAGTCCATTGCCATTATACCCTAGTCCAGTGGTTCTCAACCCAGTCCTTGGGGCACACGGGATAGCCACAATGAATATACATGAGAGATTTGCATGCCAAGGAGGCAATGCATGCAAATCTATCTCATGCATATTCAATTGTGGATATTCTAAAAACCCGACTGGCTGGGGAGCCTCCAGGACAGGTTGGGAAACCTCTGCTCTTTGCCCATAGCCTTTGGCTTACCCCCTTTTTCCTCTGCAAACAGCTGTTTTTGAAGTGGGCAACTCTGTGAATCGGAGTGCCTCAACACAGAACAGACCAAACTACATAACAGCAAGGGAGATCAAGTTTCCAGGTTGGCAGCATTTTTCAGAGGAAGCTGGCATATCTTTCAGAAAGAACCAATCATGGGTGACCTCAGCACCCTTACATTCCTAAACACCCAATGTATCTGAATGTTACTCACCTTGAGCTATTACTGAAAAAGGTGTGAGCAAAGTCCAAATAAATAAATAAATCTCTCTATATAAAACACACCTCCAACATTCTAATGAAGCCTCACTTTCCCAACGTTCTAAAAGTGAGGTGGCAGAGACCACTTTTTTGCTCCTTGAGTGTCTGCCCCGCCCACGCATCAAACGTGATGACGACGGGGGCAGAGCAATGACACTCCTCCCCCCTCCCTCAGTCGCTGTCCTCTCACTCTCAGCACCGTCTACCTGCCTTTCTCGGCACTCCAAACTTCACTTTAACACTGCTGCGCTGAAGGCATCCTGCTTTTCTCACTCACCCAAACACACTCTCTCTCTAACATCCGACCCATGAACAGCACGTTATGTCAAAGGAGGAGAGAAACTAAACACAGATGGTTCTGCCAGGTAAAGCAGAATTCCTTCATCACAGCATGCACAATCACAGAATTTGGCCAGCATTTCAGGCATAATATTTACTTCATTTAAATTTCTTATGTACTGCCTGCAAGCTCTTGAAACACTGTACGTCACTCTCTCTCTCTCTCATACACTCTCTCGGTCTCACAGGGAGTCTGTGTATCGCACACACTCTCTCACACACACTGTATCTTTGTAAAACACACTCTCTCTCACACTCACTGTGTCTCACATCCGCACTTGCACACACTCTCATTCTCACACACACACACACTCTATCTCTCACAAACACACTCGCACCCACACTCACTCTCTCTGTCACACACACGCACTCACACATTCACTCTCTCTGTCTCTCTCACATAGTCACTCTCACACACACTCTCACAAACATACACAATCCCAGGAAAACCTTGCTAGCGCCCGTTTAATTTGTGTCAGAAACGGGCCTTCTTTACTAGTAAATAAATAAGATAGTTACTTAAGCCATAGTATTAATACTGACATTTATAAATAGAAAATAAACAACTGCTTTAAACAAAGGATGAAATGGTACTCTAGAACAGTGGCTCTCAAAACGGTCCTGGGAGACCACCAGCCAGTCGGGTTTTCTGGATATCCTTAATGAATAGGCACTTGTAAATTCAGGGATATATATCTTTCAAATAGCTGTAACTAATGATATGAAAACTACAAAATCTCTGACAACTATTGCTCAGTCTCTGATTTATTATAAATTATTCTTTGACAATGATCCTCTTATACCCATAAACTCACTCATACACACCACACCTCATACATACAACAAATATCCCCTAAATTTGAACTTTAGAATGTTAGCACCCATTGCAAAAACAGGGAGATCACATATCTCTATCAGGACATACCGACACATCAGCAAGCTGAATATTACTTATAACAGAGCTAACATATGTCTGTGAAAACCATGTCCTTGAATCAAACTGTCCCGTGGATTTTATCGGGTGCACCTCTGCTATTATGTCATTCGTTACAATGGTTATCACGCATTCCCATATAGTGATACCGTCCTTCCTGGTTGTAACAGTTCCTCAACTCTGTTAATCTTCCACCGGTGTCCACAACAATTGTATTCAAATCAGTGTAATTCTCCAACGTAGTTGCTTGGTACCCTATGTCGATACTGCTTAAGTTTCATCTTCCTTTAGAATAGTAATCACGTTTCACTGCATGTGTTTGGCTCATCAGACCTGTCACTTCCATTATATGCAAATCTCTCATGCATATTCATTAGGGATATCCTGAAAACATGACTGGCTGGTGGTCCCTCAGGACAGGTTTGATAACGGAAGATGGCATGAGCCGCCAATCTGGCCCTTTTTGTGGGCTGAAGCCAGTAGGTGGAGTTTTATCACCCTATCAATTTCATTGTTTTGGGTGTACCAAGATGACGGCAGCTGCTGCAGTGGAGAGAATTAAAACCTCCTTGGTTAGGTGGAGACCGGCTTCAGCTTTGTTACATAATGTCATCTCCTGTTATCAAGACTCCTTGAGAACTACTATGCTAGAAGAGACTGCCCTACCACCCTGCACTTCAGTTTCCTGCTGCCTTATTATAATTTATTTTTATGTATTTATTATTTGAACTTGGTTCATGCCTTTTTCAGTTGTTGCCCAAAACGAGTTACATTCCAGTACTCGTCTCATCTTAGTTCTTTCCCAGGTGGATAAAATCTCCTTGTCTAACCTGTGGTTGTCATCCCCACAACCTTGGATTCTCTCAGAATTAAGAGGTCTTCTTGAAGTCTCAGCTCAGCTAGTCTGTCAGCTGCTTCCTGGTGTTCCTGCTCATGTTGCAGAATCTTCCTTCGTATGTCAGACTGGTACAGCTGCAACCAGTGCCTGTAAAAGAAAATTCAGATTCAAAAGCAATGGGTATTGACGAGAAAACCTTCATAAATAAGAGCAGTCCATGAGAAGATCCATGAGGAACAGAGGTATTGTGGGACTGGCCCACTAAATCAATGATAACACTACGTGCTGCCAATGGGAGATCAAGGTGCACCTGTTGGAAGTTATTCTCTGAAGCAGCCAGGAGTTCGGGTGAAACAAAGATCTTTGTTGGGAGTGGGGAGTATGGATTCTGCAGCGTGAACTGAGCTATTTATGAAAGTGCTAAAGTGATGTTCGAAGAACACCAGTGGAGGATGTTAGTTTTGAAGACTACTGCAGATAAACGGCATGTTCTAGTGCATATGAAGGTTTTGGTTTATTCCGCTGTGAAACCCATTTGATGAATATATTTTATGCTCAATGGATAGAGTGGTTTTTTTTTTGTCAATGATAGTACTGAAGACAGCAGTTGTTCATGGGTTCTTGACAGCTGTCATTTGTTTGAGGCCTTTTCTCCATCTTGAGTCTGGTATGTGGTGGGTTTCTGGTGGAACACCTTTTTGTCTGTGGCAATTTAAACGTTGGTGCTATGCTTTATTGGTGTATTGGCCAACCTGGAATTATATTGTGAGATCAAGGTCTGAGCCCGTTTTCTTGCTTTTTTGAGCTGACTGGGGCTAGAGATGCTACAGAGGCTGTGTTCACATCTAGAGGGAAGGAATCCCAGCCATCACAGTACAACATCATCTAGCACCCAGACTTGATGTGCAAGGGCATAGGTTCTGGAAGAAGCCTGGTCCTTGGTCAAATACTGTCAATACAATTTCTAGTCTAGACAGAGGGGTTGGTGGTTAAAAAAGAGGAAATTGCTCCTGCTCAGTGTGTGGCACCAGCCAAGAAAGCAAATAGAATCTTAGAAATTATTAGGAAAGGGATAGAAAATAAGACAAGGAATATTATAATGACTCTATTGCTCCAGGTTGTAACCTCACCTTGAGTACTGTGCACAGTTCTGGTTGCCATATCTCAAAAAAGAGATAGTGAAATTAGAAAAGGTTAAAAGAAGGGCAAACAGAATGATTAAGGGGATGGAGCTTCTCTCAGACGAGAAAAGACTTAAGAAATTAGGGCTCATTAGCTTGAAAAAGAGATGGCTGAGGGGGATATGATAGAGATCTATAAAATCTTGAGTGTTTAAATGTGAATCAATTGTTTACTCTTTCAAAAAGTACAAAGATGAGGGGATACTCCATGAAGTTATACTTTTAATACAAATAGGAGAAAATATTTTTTTCAGTCAACGAATAGTTAAGCTCTGGAACTCACTGCTGGAGGAGGTGGTAACAGCAGTTAGCATATCTGGATTTTAAAAAAGTTTGACAAGTTCCTGGAGGAAATGTCCATAAACTGACAGTAAGGTAGACATAGGAAAAGCCACTACTTATCCTTGGGATCAGTAGCATAGAATCTTACTACTCTTTTGGATTCTGCCAGGTATTTGTGATCTGGATTGGCTGCTTTTTAAAGCAGGATATTGGACTAGATGGACCACTGGTCTGAGCCAGCGTGGTTATTCTTTATGTCAAATATGTTTTTATGTTATTGTTCAAAAGTCAGCATATTACTACTACTAATCATTTCTATAGCGCTACTAGACATATGCAGCGCTGTACACATTATATGCAGGTACTTTCTCTGTCCCTAGAGGGCAAACAATCTAAGTTTTTGTACCTGGAGCAATGGAAGGTTAAGTGACTTGCCCAAGGTCACAAGGAGCTGCAGTGGGAATTTGAACCAATGTCGCCAGGATCAAAGGCCACTGCACTAACCATTAGGCTACTCCTCCACTGAGTAGGAACATTATCAACTACATAGTCAAAGTATTTAAGAAAGCTTAACAAACTCTAGGAGATAAAGTCTGCATGTAGGGAGTCTAAATAGTCACAAATTGTTTCTTATTTTTCACACCAAGCATGATTATTCTTCGTAAATATGAATAAGCTGATGGAGCCATAACTCTAGCAGAGGCCAGGTTTAACTGAGCTGGGAGCCTAAGGGGGTAATTTTCATAAGGAATTTATGAAGGCAAATCGTCATTTACCCATGAAAAATCTCCATTAGAAGTTACCTCTCTTTGGGTAAAGGAAGAATACTGGGGTGGGACCAGGTGGGCTGGTTGAAGTACATAAGTACATAAGCACTGCCACGCTGGGAAAAGACCAAAGGTCCATCAAGCCCAGCACTCTGTCTCCGACAGCGGCCAATCCAGGCCCCAAGAACCTGGCAAAAACCCAGAATTTAATAACGATCAATGGACTTTTCCTTCAGGAATCTGTCCAGACCCTCTTTAAACTCAGCAAGGCCAGCTGAGTTTAAAGTACATGTCAGAGTTTCATTTTACAAAGTATGCAAGGTAAAAGCTTATAGACCTAGGAATACTTTCTTCCCACAGACCTGCACGCACTGTAACCTCTCTCAAAAATGACCTCCCCCCGCTGCAGAAGGAAACTGGGGGGGGGGAGCACAATAAAAGAAAAAGAAGTGGAGGCATTAAGAGGAAGAGACTCACCTGTACAGACGCCAGCGAGAATTGAGATCCAGACTCCAAAGATCCCAGATATCAATGAGCTCCGCTTCTGTCATGGCATTTAATTTACGAAGCTCCACCTTCACCTTCTGTTTCATTTTCTTCTTCTGGTCCCGATGCACCTATTACAGCAACATAAAGGAATCTTTCACTTGCTCATCTTCCAATGTGGTATATATCATTCAGTGTAAAAAACGTAACAAAGGATGCTATATTGGAGAAACAGGCCAGATGCTTAAGACAAGATTCAATTTACATAGACATCACATGAACAATACAGCCAGTAGGGCCCCCACCCCGGTGGGACAGCACTTCACAGAACCAGGACACTGTACCAGTGATTTCACAGTGAGAATCCTCAAAGGTAACTTTAAAACCATACAAGAACGTAAGACCTTTGAAGTCAGAATGATTGAATATTTTAACACCCAACAGAAAGGACTTAACAAGGATCTGGGGTTCCTAGCCCATTATAAACCATAAAGCTGTATGTCTCTCCACACCTCACCTATCCACACCCATCCTGTTAGAATATCAATGCTATGCTTTGATGTCCCCATGCATACCTCCTACCCACTCCCCTCCTCCCACCCTGTCAGACTGTCATAGTAATGCTTGAATGTTTTCACTTATATACACTGTCAGCTAGCACATTTGCTTATTTCCGATCTGACGAAGAAGGGCAACCTTCGAAAGCTAATCAAGAAATGTATTAAGTTATGGCCAATAAAAAAGGTATCATCTTATTTTCTTTTCCATATTTTATTTTGCTTGATTTCTATTGATAACCTAGTGTTCAAAAGAAATACTACATGGGAAGCCTGTGAATTGGGACTCTGAGCTGCTTTTCTCTCTCTAAAAAAATAAAGAACCTTATTTAGAACCAGAAGCTCTTTCTTCTGTAAATGAATGGCTCTTAGGGGTAGGTGGCAATTTAGAATTATTTCATTCACAGAGGGGCTGGTCAACCCTATCAGAGCAGAGAAGTCGCTCAAAAAGTCCACTATACCATCTGTTCAACCAAGACCACTTAAGAACCCAGGCAGAGCATGGAACTCGCTTACCTAAAAACAGGCTCCATTTCCACTCCTTACTGTACAACCTATACTCCAGGAGGATGAATTACTGAAAGAGATATTCCCATCCCCACCAGTACTGGCCTTCCTACAACCACCCAACTTAAAACACAATCTAATCAGAAGTAAACTTCCATCACAGACTGAAAAGAAACAGAAGGGCACACGTCCCTGTAATTTATCCAGTTGCAAACTATGCCAAAACATTTCACAGGACCCCACAGTCATCCACAAAGGAAAGATATTTAACATAAAGGAATCTTTCACTTGCTCATCTTCCAATGTGGTATATATCATTCAGTGTAAAAAACGTAACAAAGGATGCTATATTGGAGAAACAGGCCAGATGCTTAAGACAAGATTCAATTTACATAGACATCACATGAACAATACAGCCAGTAGGGCCCCCACCCCGGCGGAACAGCACTTCACAGAACCAGGACACTGTACCAGTGATTTCACAGTGAGCATACTGAAAGGTAACTTTAAAACCATACAAGAACGTAAGACCTTTGAAGTCAGAATGATTGAATATTTTAACACCCAACAGAAAGGACTTAACAAGGATCTGGGGTTCCTAGCCCATTATAAACCATAAAGCTGTATGTCTCTGTTGATCACCCCACCCTTCACCTATCCACACCCATCCTGTTAGAATATCAATGATATGCTTTGATGTCCCCATGCGTACCTCCGACCCACCCCCATCCTCCCACCCTGTCAGACTGTCATAGTAATGCTTGAATGTTTTCACTTATATACACTGTCAGCTAGCACATTTGCTTATTTCCGATCTGAGGAAGAAGGGCAACCTTCGAAAGCTAATCAAGAAATGTATTAAGTTATGTCCAATAAAAAAAGGTATCATCTTATTTTGTTTGATTTCTATTGATAACCTTAAGAGTGGACTAACACGGCTACCACACTCCTCTATCAAAGACACAGAAATGGGGAGGGGACCGAGACTGAGTCTTAGTCTGAAACATTATCATTTCCCATCTGCCTGCCTTTCCAGCCCCTCCTTCTGTCATTTTGGTTTTCCTTCCAGTGTGGATGCTTAATTCAATTGATTCCAGGTGATCACAGATTTACCTACCTCCCACTTGCCTTCTGCTTGATTTTTCCCAGTGGTGTCCTCAGCCCTACCACCTCCACCCTCGTTCTCCAGTTCCATGGCAAGCAGCAGATTAGCCAGTTCCTTCATATCATCATTTTCTTTCTTCTTCCGGGACTTTACTGCCTCATCATCCTCTAGCACGCGGTCTGCCTGGATCAGGTCTGCTTCCTCTGCAATGTCAATCAGTTCATCTTCATCTTTACCTTCCTCTTCTTCATCTGCTTCCTGTTGACCAGCTGGAAGTGAATCCAAGAAAACAATGATGACGAGTGTTTTTAGGAAGACAGCCAGTGCATGTAGCATGTTGTTTATCAGGGGCAGCAGAATGTCTTTTGTTTAGGGTTCCTACCAATGTTTCCTTTAAGGAGTGGCCTTGGTGTGTGCAACAAGTTTTAAAAACCAACAATTTTTGAGCACCAGTATTACTACTACTACTTAACATTTCTAAAGCGCTACTAGGGTTACGCAGCGCTGTACAATTTAACTTAAAAGGACAGTCCCTGCTCAAAGAGCTTACAATCTAAAGGACAAGTGAATAGTCGGTTCGATAGGGGCAGCCAAATCGGGCAGTCTGGATATCCTGAAGGTAAGAGTTAGGTGCCGAAAGCAGCACTGAAGAGCTGGGCTTTATGCAAAGACTTGAAGATGGGCAGGGAGGGGGCTTGGCGTAAGGGCTCAGGAAGATTGTTCCAGGCATAGGGTGAGGCGAGGCAGAATGAGCGGAGCCTGGAGTTGGCGGTGGTGGTGAAGGGTACTGAGAAGAGGGATTTGTCCTGTGAACGGAGGATTCGGGTGGGAACGTAAGGGGAGATGAGGGTAGAAAGGTAGTGAGGGGCGGCAGACTGAGTGCATTTGTAGGTAAGAAGGAGAAGCTTGAATTGAATGCGGTATCTGATTGGAAGCCAGTGAAGTGACCTGAGGAGAGGGGTGATATGAGTATATCGGTTCTGGCGGAATATAAGACGTGCAGCAGAGTTCTGAACGGATTGAAGGGGGGATAGATGGCTAAGTGGGAGGCCGGTGAGGAGTAAGTTGCAGTAGTCAAGGCGAGAGGTAATGAGAGCGTGGACGAGAGTTCGGGTGGTGTGTTCAGAGAGGAAAGGGCGAATTTTGCTGATGTTGAAGAGGAAGAAGCGACAGGTCTTGGCTATCTGCTGGATGTGTATATAGCACACCAAAAAAAAAAAAAACATTTTTGTGAGCAACCATTTAAAATCTGTGAGCAACGCTCCTAAAATATATGAGCAATTGCTCATGCACTCTGCTAAGAGGGAACATTGGTTCCCACCCTGACCGACACTTATTTAATTTTATGTAAATCATATAAAGTATAATTATCTGTCCTTCTCTCATCCCCCAACCCCCTCCTCCCATTCCCAACATCAGACCTATCTCCAAGCCGCAGCTCCCTTCTCCCAGGCCCAGCATGAGGTCCCTTATCCCACTCCCATCCCTTGGCTCCTGTTCATTCTCTTGTCCCCAATTCCCCTGTTAGGTCTGAGTCCCTTCTGCCACCTGCCCCCAGCATCGGCCCTCTTCTTTAATCCCCACCACCTCCAGCCTTGCATCAGCCCCCAGCAACCATTTCCTATCTGTCCATATGTCAGCCCAACCCCTAGCTTCCTTTTCACATTCCCAGCATCAGCCCCCTTCAACTACCTGTCCGACACCTTTAAATCTGCTGCAGAGCAGGGAGCTCGTTTCTTTGTTCCAGCTGCTCTTGTCTGTCCTCTTGCCACCAGCACTGCACAGGAGCTCAAAGCAGTCTGGTTTTAACAGCCATGAGGTGTCCACAGCTAAAGCCAGGACAGAGCAGCTGGAACAAAGAAATGAGCTCCCTGCTCTGCACTGGATTTAGAGGTGCCAGGGAGGTAGGAGAAGGGGGCAGCTGGCAAAAAACGTTTGGTGGAACAGGGCCCCTATGCCTTCTCTCCCCCCTCCCCCATTCCATTGCCTATGTCATGAAAGTCATTCAAGATTTTGATAGATCACAGTTTTATTGATATATGTGTGTGATTGATTGCTTTTGCCTTTGACTGTTAATTTAAAGGCAGATACAAATAATCACAGCAAGTTATGGGGTGGAGGAAGCCACAGTTCAAATCCCACTGTTACTACTTGTGATTTTGCAAAAGTCACTTAACCTTCCATCAGCTCAGGTACAGATTTAGATTGTTCGCTGTCCAGGATAAGTGCCAAGGTGATCTGAGCAGATTCTGTGGCGCTAGCCAGTAAAGTGTCATTGAGTATCTGGGTAGGACATGGTACAGCATGAGTTAACTGGGTAAGGGCCACTCCTACCCATTAACTCACACTGAATATCAATCCCTGTGTTTTCCTAGTGTCTAAGTTTACGCATATCAAAATTGAGGCAATTTTTGTAAGTACATACTTGAGTGTGTAAAATGCTATTCTACATTCTCATGTCGCCTATCAAAAAATTACTCGCATAATTGTATTACTTTGGCCACATGTACAAATTATGGCAATAAAGTTTCCTGCATCTGAATCTATATATCAATAAATGTATAAATCGTGTTCGTTTCAGACCCAAGAGCACCTTGTTACCTGCGTATTCATGAGTTACGCATGTGTGCATGTAGGAACACATTTACACAGATGCACGTATGAACTTACCTGCATTCTCAGCCCCAGGGTTGTCTGCCATGTTCCGAACAAATGTGGTCACGCCTAGGCCAAGCCATTCCAGTATCATAGACTGCTTCCCACTCTGATAGCAAAATAATTCATCATTCTGCAATAAATCAGTTTGACAAATAACCAGTGAGTTTGGGTTCTGTACTTGTTCTGAATGCAGGAACCAGCACACACAGAAGTTCCGTCACAGCTCGTTAGATTACCACCTGCCCTAACTTGTGTATTGCTAAGGAATATCACAATTAAAGAAGCCTCAGGCATCCCTGGATTCAGTATTCCTGATGGTTAGTGCGGCAACCTGGGGAACTGGGTTCGATTCCCACTGCAGCTCCTTGTAACTCTTGGCAAATCACTTAATCCTCCATTGCCCCAGGTACAAAATAAGTACTTGTATATAAAATAAAAACCATGTTGAATGTAACCACAGAAAGGCAGTATATCAAGTTTCCATTCCTTTCCTGTATCAACTGAAACTGGAAAAACTGCATTCATCTGAAATTCTTTTCCGCAATTTAATTTCAATGTGATTTTACAGTTGGTGGTTTTATTTTATGTATTTTTGTTGTATTGTCTATTTTATGTTTATTTGCTTTTGGATATATATGTAAACCACTCAGATTTGTAGATGAGCAGGATGTAAGATTTTATCAATAAAAATAAACTCTTTTCTGCCGTGCTGGAGCACTGGATTAGTGAAGAGCATTGTGACTGAAAGAGTTCCCCTCACCCGTCCGTTCGTTAGGCTTTCCCAGTGATGTGGTTCAATGTACTTCTCCAGGAATCTTTCTTGGAGAACCCCCCGCATAGAACACTCCAAGTGTTGTCCACCCTCGTGCAGCTTCTGTTCCGACTGCTTCATCTGTCTGGTGATCTGTTCCAAGAAAAAGCACATTGGGGTTTCTTTTAATAACAACTCAGGGGGCCGGTTTTAGGCAGGATGACAGGGGTGGGCGCGCAGGGCCTCGCGCCGCCAGGGGCCCCCTCAGCAGCCTTAGCATCTCCCTCCCACTTCCTGCTTCAGCCGTCATTGCCGTCTCCTGTTCTCAATCTAACCACCTTGGTCAGTTCTCTCCTACTCCCTTTTGGCTCCCTGCAGTGCTGCATTCTTCAATCCGGGCTGCCGGCAGCATCAGTGAGGTAAGCACACTGCCTTCGGCAGCCCGGAAGCTTTCCCTCTGCTGTATTTTCTTGTGTACTTGGTTTTGCATTGGGTAGTGCTTTGGGCCAAATAGCCAGTATATAAACTCCAGATTAGAGTAACCTGTGTTATGTTTTCTTTTTATGTTATGTCTTCCTTGAAATAAGCTTGACCAATGGATATCAAGCAAGGAATACAAAACCCATAATACATCATAAAACGACAGCAGTAAAATACAATGTATAATGAAGGATCGGCTTTCCAGTCCGATGCTCCCAGGCCGTGGAAATAACTCTGCTTGCAAATACCATTATTCCTGTAAGGCAGGATTCGGCAACCTGCAGTACCGGAATCTCACAAGGTTGCTGAATCCCACGGACAATCAAGGCGCAGTAGAAGGTAAACTTTTATCGCACCTTGAAGAATCCCCTCCCTAGTGCTAAAAATAAGTGCTAAGGGGCCGTTTCAGGCCGTGGGAATTAGCCCGAATAACTCCTGCAGTCGCCGCTAAACCTGGATATTATATGCCGGGCCATTTCTGGTGATCGGCATTGAATATCCGGTTTGGTTTTGGGTGGTTAGAAGCTAACTGGCTACGTTGATATTCAGACTTAGCCGGTTATCTTCTAATTGGCCAAAGATATCCCACATATTCACGTAGCCAAATATAGCCACTAAAGTGGAGGTGAAAAATCGGCAGATAGCCGGTTACGTCGGCCAATCTAACCGGATATCTGCTAGCTGCTAACCAAGCGACATTCAGCAGGAGGTAGCCGTCTTTCCCCTGCTGAATATTGCCGGATAACTGGTTAAATGCCTTTGAATATCGGGGGGGGGGGGGGTGGGGGTGGTAAGCTTTTAACTTATTTTTCCCCACCCTAAATCAGCCTCTTTTGCCACTCACGTTTTGTGCTCCTAAATTTAGAAGTTTAATGACATGTTGAGTATACATTTAGGCACTCCATCCTAGGACATTTTTAAAGAGGACAATTTAGGAATTGTAACTCTCAAATGTTAAGAGGCTGTAGTTTTTTTTATATGATCAGGGCTTTCCAAACTTGTTCTGGAGGCCCACCACCACCAGTAAGTCTAATGTTCGGGATATCAACAATGAATATGCAGGAGGTAAATTTGTATATAATGGGTTTCTAAAGAATACAAATTGTTCTCCTACATATTCATTGAAGACCCAACTAGCTGTGAGGATCTCTAGGATTGACTTGGGAAGCCCTGGTGTAGATGCTGTCAGTGTGAGGTAACTGTTAGGATGAACAGAATGGATACAATTTTTTGCTTCATTTAGTGATAGCTACAGTATGTTAGGATAGGGTTACCTTTGAAAGCTCATAAAAAAATGTATTAAGTAGTCCAATAAAAGAGGTATCATCTTATTTTCTTTTCTCTGTTTTGTTGTATTTCTATTTATTGCTTCATTTAGAATCTGTACACCAAGGGATCTTTGAGACCTCGTTAGCATTATCAAATAAGTAGTTGGCGAAGGAAGGAATGTATTGCATCGGTGAAACTTCTTCACGGTGCCAAGAAATTTGATAGTTACCCCATTACTGATAACTGAACACTGGCTACCAATTTCATACCGTGTCACTTTTAAACCACTTACTATAGCCCACCAGGTCTTGTATTCTGGCTTACCCCTTTTTCTCTTCGGGTTCCTACTCCTATATAAGCCCCCCCCCCCCCCCCCCCCCCCCATACACTCAGATCTTCTGTTGGTTGTTCCATCTCATCTGAATATCATGTTTTACTATTCTGGCTCCCACTTTGTGGAGTAAATGCCTATTGATATCCCTTAAAAAATGTAAGAGATTGTTGAAAACCTATTGTTTTGCACCCTACGCCTGGAATAAACTTCCTGAGCCCCTACGTCTTGCCCCATCCTTGGCCACCTTTAAATCTAGACTGAAAGCCCACCTCTTTAACATTGCTTTTGACTCGTAACCACTTGTAACCACTCGCCTCCACCTACCCTCCTCTCTTCCTTCCCGTTCACATTAATTTATTTGATTTGCTTACTTTATTTATTTTTTGTCTATTAGATTGTAAGCTCTTTGAGCAGGGACTGTCTTTTCTTCTATGTTTGTGCAGCGCATCGTATGCCTTGTAGCGCTATAGAAATGCTAAATAGTAGTAGTAGTAGTAGTTAGGCTTTTTTCCTGACAATCTCTCATAATTAAAATTTTGCACTCTTGCTACCTTTCTCTGCTGACCCGTCTTGTCTTATTTCTGCTTCCCTTCCCCTTTTGTGTGTTAGCTATTTACACTAATCACCTTGATCTCTGCTGAAATTTGATTAATTTTGTGCCCCTATTCTACTAACTTTATAGCAGGGGCAGACTGACCGGGCTGTGCCCAAGGTCTTAGAGCAGCAGTGGGGGGGCAGTGCCTCCCCCTGCAGGATCCACATCCATACGTCTGTCTCCTCTCCACCCAGTATGTTTCCCTGTCTTCCACTCTCTTCCCCCTATTCTGCAATCCAGCATGCCCCCCACCAGTCTACCTTAAACAGTGTCTTCTAGGAGGTCCCCAGCAGCGGCAGCAATCCAGAGATGCTGCCAGTGGCCTGCTTGAAGCCTCACTTCTGACAACAGCTGCTCCTGTGTAAACAGGAAGTTACATCAGAGGGGCAGTTCGCATCAGAAGAGAGTAGGCCGCTGGCAGCATCTCCTCTGAATTGCTACCGCTGCCAGACACATTGTGGAAACACCGTTTAAGGTAGACCAGGGGGGTGGGAGGGAAAGAACAAGAGAAAGTTGATGGACCCTGGCAGGGGGAGGGGGGGTGAAAAAAGAAAGATGTTATGCACTTGGGGGGTGGTTTGAAGGGGAGGGAAGAAAGAGTAAAATGATAGACCGGGGGTGGGGGTAGACAAGAGGGAAGAAGAAAGAGAAATGATGGACCCTTAGTAGAGTAGAGGGAAGAAAGAGAGAAGTGATGGACCAGGGGGAAGGAAGAAAGAGAGAGATGATAATCATGTATGCAGAGTGTCACATACGTAAGCATCATTTGTTTGATGTGTCTCAACTGAAGAAAGGTTGAGAATCACTACACTAGAGCCCTCGGCAACATTTAGTACACCTGAATGTAATTCATCGTGAGTTACTAAGGAGTCACCAGACCCTTTGCCCTCTCTCCCTCTCCATCTTAAATGTACAAAAATACCTCTATGGGCTGCTAGATCACCTTCCTTCCCTCTTTAAAAATGGTCCCCATGGCCACCAGCCCTCTTCCCTACAAAAAAAGTTACTAGCAGAGGGATTCACCACCCCTTTCTTCCTTCTGGCCATTAAAAAGAATGTGCTAGTTCAGGGACCCCACTACTGTACTTTTTTGAACAGGAAGTAGAGGGAATTCCTAGACAACACTCTTAATAGCATCAGGGAGAGAGAGACAGGGCAACCTCCTACCAGTCGGTTTTCCTTTTTATTTATTTTTTTTTTAATGCAAAGAATATGTGGCAGCCAGTGAGGGGTGGGAGTGGATAGTTTTATGCCTATTAAGTTGTAGCAGAAAGAAGGGAAGGACTCTGATTGCCAACGGGGAATGAGCTTTATAAATGTTATGACAGATGTAGTTTGGGGAGGGGGGGGGGGGCATTTCCCTTATTGCCCAGGATCCCAGATCACTGTCAGTTTGCCCCTGCTTTATATAGACAGTACATCAAAAATGAACTATGAACTATACATACATCCATGTAAGCCCTGCGGAGATGCAGAGGGATGTTCCGGCGGAAGTCACGAGTGTTTCTCAGTTCTCTGAGTGTGAACTGCTTCAGGATTTCACTGCTGCTCCTCCCACCAACCCTCACAATGCCACTGCCCAGGAATTTGTGAATTCCTACAATAACAAAACAGTTCAGAAGAAATTAGGTTTTCATTGTTTTTCTTTATGACAAGCAGCGCCACCTATAGGACAGCTGAAATGTTCTCTCTCTGCTTGGACTTGCTCATCTTGGCTAGAGGTGAAAGGTCAAAAATGTAGTGTTCATATCTCCTGACACATGTATAATGTGTCATGTTAGTGGTGTACTTTCAAGAACATAATTTTTACTGTGGCACTGGGGAACCCTTCCAATTCTGTAGCCAGAAAGGAAAGCCTCCAATGAAGGCAGTCTGTAGGTCAAAAGACACAGTTGAATGTGTGAACTCGTCCATCAATATATATAAATGGCGAGTGTCGTACTCACTCGCAAATGCGCAGTAGAGAACCCTCTCTGCCCCGCCCCCGCGTCAATACGTGATGACGGTGGCGGAACAGAGAGGGTCTGTACTGCGCGTTTGCGAGGGACACCGCCATCGCTAACGCTCCCCCCACCTGGAGTCACCGCCGCCACCCACCTTCCACCCGGTCGGGCCCTCGCTCCGCTATTGAAACAGCGAGGGCACGCAGCACACAGCTCTGCTGAGCTGCCGTCGGCCTTCCTTCTTCTTCTCTGCCTGTGTCCCGCCCTCGACGACGTTACATCATACGAGGGCGGGACACAGGCAGAGAAGAAGAAGGAAGGCCACGGCAGCTCAGCAGTAGAGCTGTGTGCTGCGTGCCCTCGCTGTTTCAATAGCGGAGCGAGGGCCCGGCCGGGTGGAAGGTGGGTGGTGACGGCTCCGGGGGGGGGGGGCGAACTCGGAGGGGGAGCGGCAGCGGCGAACTCGGCGGCGGGGTGGGGGGCCTTTCAAAACCCCCCCTTCCTATACTAGCCCGTTTTTACGGGCTGCACGGCTAGTCCTATGTATAATCTGCAAGCTTCAAGCCTAAAAAGTTACCCTCATGGTCTACAGTTATTCACCATCGCCACAGGTTATCAAAGTGGGCTACCATTAATATACGTTATTTTACTGTAAACTCCAGTTATTAGTAACTAGGTTTCATTGCATACAATAGAACCTGTGCTAAAATAACACGTCTTAAAACAGGTCCACATTGATTACTTACCCTCAATCTTATAACACAAAAATTTCAAATTTTGATTAGCCTAGTAGAAACGCTGTTGTTCAAAGGTACATTTCCTAAGCCAAGAATTTTCTTCTTGGACCATTTGGCGCTATGGATGCTGTAGCAGCAGTGTTCTCTGCCCTCGGGAGAACAGAAGTCCTATCCATGAGTGCTCAATGGTAATAAAGGAAAATTCTATAAGCTAGTTGTTCACATGCCTAAATGCCAATATTCTGTCTAAGTGCTATTCTTCAAATACCCACTTAACTTACATATTGTGTATTTGCAAAGGGAGGGGAGAGGTGTTTCCTTACAAGGGTAACTTACAGAACACTGCAAGTTGCATGCATTCCTGGCAGGTAAACACAGCAAAGGTGACAACAAAGATGATGAAAAAACATCCAACAGACTCAAAGAGTTCACATCAGAAGTTATTTCACAAAAAAGTACTGGACTCAACACGAATCATGTTTCGGCCACAGAGGCCTGCTTCAGGAGTCCCTGTAGTATGCAGGTATTACATTTCTGAGAGTGCTAAAACATCTGTGAATGGTAAACCAAATAATAGATATGAAACGAGAGCGTTCACAGTCAGAATCGCCTCAAATACACAGAAACAAACCGAAAGCGTGCACAGAAATTTCATACCTGCATACTACAGGGACTCCTGAAGCAGGCCTCTGCGGCCGAAACGCGATTCGTATCGAGTCCAGTACTTTTTGTGAAATAAACGTCCGATGCGAACTCTTTGAGTCCGTTGGATGTTTCTTCATCATCTTTGTTGTCACCTTCGCCGTGTTTGCCTACCTGTTTTGACCTGCGCAAGGGTTCCGTGCTTGTCGGTTACACGCATTCCTGCCATATTCAGGCGTCTGCACTTACACCAGCTCTATTTTAGGTTTGTCGATACCGGGTTACACTTTTATTCTATAACAAAATATTAGGCACTTTGATTCTGTTATAGAATAGGCTCCTACCCCCACAGCCTCGGGGTGCCTAAATGGAGGCAATCGGTTATAGATTTGTCCCTCCTAGTGACCAGATTTAGGGTCCATGCTCACACAAATGACCCCTAACCAAGGCCTACCACTGTGATGTTTGGGCAATATAAGGATGAGATGGAATATCTAAGTTCAGTATTCTTCTATATCCCATGACTCCCCCCCCCCCCCCCCCTCGCTCTTCCCTTAACGTGCATACATACATCAAGATATCCTACTGCTCAATCTACAGTACCTTCCAGAAACTGATCCAGGGCGTGGTTTGTGTAGCAGACCACAAGGACTGGAAATCTCCGCAGGTTGATCTGCCACACATGGTCATTGGTGAGCAATGCTTGTGCAATTTTTAGGCCCACAAAGGTTTTCCCTGAAACAAAATCAAGGAATAAAAGAAATGAACATAGATGGGAAGCCAAAATTTGATTTATTTGCCAGGATCATGAAAAAAGTGAGACATGCAGATGTGAAATTCTTTTCATGCGGACACCTTCTAACATATTAATTAGATACAAATAGTTCAGAAAATGCAGCGAGAAGTTTGATGATGATTTTCAGTACAGGCTTTGAAAATCCTTATTTTCTGGAGGAGAGAGGAATTGCAAAATCCCCAAAATTCCATTTTGAGATATAATTTTTGAATTAGAGAAAAAGGTGTACTTAACAGAATTATGTTCTCACGTTAAGCGGGACAAACGTACCATCATGAAAGACATGATCGTAGTCGTTTCTGAGCCTGAGATCATGGTATAGCAATAGCCTAGCTTTTCTTCACTACAAACATTGGGCCCTGTTTACTAAGCTGGGCTGTAGGCATGTTAGCTTTTTAGCGCGTGCTAAAAATTAGTGTACGCTAATGCTAGAGACACCCACAGGACTATATGGGTGTCTCTAGCATTAGTGCACACTAAAAAGTTAGTGTGCCTACAGCGTGGCTTAGTAAACAGGGCCCACTGTGATTAAAGAACATTTTTTTTTAAGTAAATACAGGGTAACATAGTAGGTGAGGGCAGAAAAAGACCTGTACGGTCCATCCAGTCTACCCAACAAGATAAGCTCACATGCGCTACTTTATATGTATACCTGACCTTGATTCGTATCTACCGTTTTCAGGGCACAGACTGTAGAAGTCTGTCCAGTACTAGCCCCGCCTCCCGACCACTGGTGCTGCCACCCAACCTCTGCTAAGCTTGAGGATCCATTCCTTCTGAACATGTTTATCCCACGCTTTTTTGAATTCCGTTACCGTTTTCATCTCCACCACCACCCTCGGGAGGTACTTTTACTAAGGTGCACTAACGGATTTAGGGGGCCTTTTACAAAGCGACAGTAAGCCCAACGCAGACTTACCACACGCTAAATCGGAACTGCAGCTGCCGGCAGTAGTTCCGGCTGGCGTGTGGGGCTCCGGAAAAAAATATATTTTCTCTAGCGCGGCGCTAACCCGGCAGTAGTCAGGCATCACCGCGCACTGTCCGGTTACCGTGGGTAGTGGTAAGTGCTCCCCGTCATATGACCACGCAGTAAGGGCTATCTTACCGCATGGCTTTTATGGGGGGGGGGGGGGACTTTTTACATGCTAGGTAAAAAGGGCCCTAGTGCGCAGGAAAGATGGCCTCTGCCGCTACCGCAGGACCCTTTTTCCTGTAGCTTAATAAAAGTACCCCTGCTAAATACTAAGAAGCCCCTAAGTATAAAATGAGCTTCATATCATTTACCATGCACTAAATCTGTGTGCACACCTTAGCAAAAGGGACCCCTAAGTCAGCAGGTACAGTTTATCAAGGAAGCACAATGTAATCTTAGATATAAGGAAAGTATTTTCATCACAGGTGGACACTTTTTTGTTTGCTTGTTATAAATTGCCTTATAGCTTATAAAGTTAAGAAATGCCTTTAGCACTATAATTCTGATAATCAAAAAAAAAAACCAAATCAGACTGATATAAGAAAGAGTGGTGACATAATGACGTCTGTTTCTCTTTCAAGTGGGCCTCCGCTAATTCTTGTATCTCTATGCAGCAAGGCAGAGTATCTTCAACCATGAAACCGGGTCTTTCTTTCCATGTCATCTGGAACTGTCACAGCCACCTTACCAGAAATGTAGGCATCATTCCTCTGCATTCTTCAGCCACTTTGCTGCAATTTGGCTCTGGTTGCCCGGAGATGGATTTCAGTTTTCTAAGCATGATCCGCACCCCAACCCCCAGTAAATCAAAAAGATTGGAAAACAGACACTTTGTCTTACCTGTCCCAGGAGGTCCCTGGATAATGGCTAGTTCCTTAGTTAGAGCAAGCTGTAAGGCTTTCATCTGGGACTCATCTAGATGCAGAGCTTCCTTTGAAGGCCATTCTCTAGGATCCAAAATATTGATGTTCTGTGCCCTTACATGGTCTTTGTAAATCTGACGCATCTTTTTATCGTTCTCCAAAGGGTTTTCCATCAGAGCAGTAAAATCATAGGTGCCTCCCATCAGCAGGTACCTGGGTTCACTCACCTCTGTTTCACACTGTACAATGTATTTCTGAAAGGGAATATCTTCATCTTGGATCTCCTGAAGTCCTTCCAAGACATGCCTGTACGCTTCAAAATAAGCTGTGGTCTCCACCATGAGAAAAGAGTCTGAGGGCTGGACCTCTGCAAGTTGTGCCCGACTCTGTTCATTAAAACGCAATTGCACAAAGCCATGTTTGAGGTCCTCCAGCTCCCGGTTTGAAACAGTGGCAAAAAGGAATGTCTCAAAATTGTCCTTTGACATGCATACAAGAGAACCATACAACAATCGTTTGGAATTCTGCCATCGAATAAATTTCAGGGGCTTGGGGTCAAACTGGACCTTGTAGACTATGCCAGCAAAGGAGCAGAGAGGTGTAATGATTCTTGTGTCAAAGTAGATTCTGATATCATCAAACCTTCTTTTCCTCAGGCTTTTGTCCTCATAACTCTGAAGGATCTCCAAAATGCCTTCTCTTAAAGGTCTGATAAAGTCTTCTCGCAGTAGCCGAAAATGGGTGTCCAAGTAAACTGCTGTGCTTTCGTATTTTCCACAGAGCATGTTGGGTCGAAGGAAAGGCTTTTCATCTAAGTGGACTTCATTATATGTTGGGTAAATAGTCATTGTTCGGTAGCTTTCCTCTTGACTGTTTGCTTCAGAATTCACAAGTGTGTAGGTATCAACCTTAAGAGTCCCTTCTCGTCTTTTTGCCTGAAGGTGATTAATAATGGTTCTTATTTTTTCTAGGTTCTTTTCTATTTGCTCACTGATATCCACTCCTGATGTCCTCAAGGCGTTCATAGATGCTGGTAGAATGGAAACCAGCATGGATGTCTCCTGCACAGAACTGGCTGGGAAAACGCTCACTAGGTTCTGCAAGAGAGACATTATATTTCCAAGGTGCACAGGGTACTCCTGGCGATGACCAGGCACTGGATCAGTCATCATCCCCACCACATATTGAGGCAGACAAATCTTCAGAAAGATTGAATCCTTCACCATTCCTAGCAAATGCTGAACATTCTGGCGGTCCATTTTGGAGCTACATGCTTTGTGCAGCACACGGCAGATAAGCTCCAGAAAACCTGGACTGATGCTCTGCAGGGATAACAGTTCCTTCATCCCTGGACAAGAAGCAAGTGTAATAACCACTTCAGAGGGGTCTTTGTCAAGGAGTGCTTCAAGTGCTTTGTAGCCCAGCCTTCTCACTTGTTGAGGCTGCTCATTACCCTGGTTTCTGCTGTAGGCATGATCCTGTTGTAAATGGTGGTTCTCTTGTGGATAGGGTCTCCTGTTCCTGCCAACATCTTGATTTTCCAGTCTTCTCCTTCTTCCTTCATAGTCCTGTTCATTCCTCTGTCCTCTAAACCCCTCATTGACATGGCCACCATGATCTCTCCTTCCCTGATTAGGGTTCCTTACCAACGCATTGTGTCTGTCTTCTTCCTGTCTAGGAGGAGGGTTATAGTTAGCCCTTGGATTTCTTATTGGTTGGCCTGCCCCCAGTGGGTTATCGGTCCTATTTTTGCTTCTCTGACGTGGACCATGTCTTCGGTAATTTCCAGGTCCTACAAAGAAGGTGAATATTTAGAATATTCCCGCCATTCACTAAGACTAACAACTTCTGCATAGATTACCACACACAGAATAACCTATGTTCAAAATCATGTATACTACATGTTTCATTAACTAAAGCAGTCAAATGCATTAAATGTTTCAGTATATTGTGGTTTTACTCTGTCAGGTTAGAACTAATTTCTCACCTCTGTTGGCATTGGGATGTTGCTGTTGAGGTTCTTGTCGAGGTCTCCAGTTGGGGTTACCATCCATTTCTTGAGGCTTTTAAAGTTCCTTCCCCGTCAAAGCGTTTCCCTCTACAAAACAGATGTGCACAGCAGCACCAGTTAAGAAGTGCAGATATTCACAGTTTAGAGAAGCAACATGCGGAAGTGACTCAACCAAATTCTCAGAATAACCACATAACTGATAGTTAACAGTGAAACACTGGCTGTGCGCCTTGTACTCTGAAAGCAATTAAACCTTTTAAACCAAAGTAGTGGGTTTACCTTGCTGCATGCCATAGCAGCTCACAACTGTCACATCTTATGTTCCAGAATGATGCTTGGCAGGAGTTAATTTATTTGCTTTAGAAGCAGAGTGAGATTTGCCTTGGCAAGTGCATGCTATGAATTTTTGTGATCACTTGATGCTGTGAGCAGACAGGACCTGTTAGCCTGTAGCTGCTCTGTGGGGGCCCTCTAATCTACCCCTTTCAACTTCTCTGCTTCAAAATCTTTATTTAGGGTTCTCTTCTCTTACGTTTTATGTTGTATTGACAAGTTTGTGCTGAAAGCTGCAAGATCCCATGGCCGGTAAAGCACTGCGGAAAGACCATACTCAGGTGAAGGCCTCCGAAGATAACAGGGTGGACCCTGTGAGCGCCTAACCCAACTCTGCATGATGACATTGTTTTTGCTGTGCTGAGTGCTCTAGCACCGCGGCTGGTATTGATCTCCGATCAACTCGCCTCGGTGCACAATTTGCTCACAGAACTTTCTTCTCATACCGTAGCCCTCAAAACTCACATTTCTGACACGGAGGACACTCTGCACACGTGTGAGCAGACTTGGCAGCGTTACTGATACTGAAGCAGGTGAAAAATCAAGCTGCAAAAATTGATAACCTAGAAAATAGGTCTGGGCGGGATAATTTACGGTTTATTGGCTTTTCATGAAACCCTGCCGGAGGAACACTTAGTTTCAGTGATGGGAGGATTGGCTTGCAGAGACCTTTCCAATCCCGCATGGCGCTCTGTCCTACTGTCTGGGGCATGCGCATCATTTAGGTCATAAACGTGATAGAGACGTGCGGCCTTGACCTATAATTGCCAAGTTTCACTTCTATGTGCAAAAATCAGGTACTCCGTCGTTTAAAACAAAAAAAAAGAGGGGATCAAATATGAGGCTTGCACCATTCGTATTTCCCAAGACTATTCTGCTGCACTAACAGAGCATTGCGCCACTATACTCCGCGCTGGTGGACAGAAAGATGCAGTTTATGCTCTTGTATCCTGCTCAATTAAAGGTTTACGATATTGGTCGCTGGCACCATTTTACTACCGTGCAGGCAGCACAAGACTGGCTCAATGCTGCCAGTTCCCAGGCTGACTGAATGTGCAACTTTTCTGTGTTTAATACTCGCATGTTTATCTTTACATTAGCATTAAAAAAATTATAGGAGTACTAGTAAAGAAGGCCCGTTTCTGACACAAATGAAACAGGCGCTAGCAAGGTTTTCCTCGGAGTGTGTATCTTTGAGAGAGAGTGTGTGCATAAGTACATAAGTACATAAGTAATGCCATACTGGGAAAAGACCAAGGGTCCATCGAGCCCAGCATCCTGTCCATGACAGCGGCCAATCCAGGCCAAGGGCACCTGGCAAGCTTCCCAAACGTACAAACATTCTATACATGTTATTCCTGGAATTTTGGAGTTTTCCAAGTCCGTTTAGTAGCGGTTTATGGACTTGTCCTTTAGGAAACCGTCCAACCCCTTTTTAAACTCTGCTAAGCTAACCGCCTTCACCACTTTCTTCGGCAACGAATTCCACAGTTTAATTACAAGTTGGGTGAAGACAACTTTTCTACGATTTGTTTTAAATTTACTACACTGTAGTTTCATCGCATGCCCCCTAGTCCTAGTATTTTTGGAAAGCGTGAACAGAGGCTCCACCTGTTCCACTCCACTCATTATTTTATATACCTCTATCATGTCTCCCCTCAGCCGTCTCTTCTCCAAGCTGTATAGCCCTAGCCTCCTTAGTCTTTCTTCATAGGGAAGTCGTCCCATCCCCGCTATCATTTTAGTCGCCCTTCGCTGCACCTTTTCCAATTCTACTATATCTTTCTTGAGATGCGGTGACCAGAATTGTGTGAGAGATGGAGTGTGTGTGTGTGTATGTGAGAGAGAGTGAGACAGAGAGAGAGAGAGTGTGTGAGACACAGAGTGTATGTTTGTGTGAGAGAGTGTGTGAGACAGAGCGATGGACTGTGTGTGTGTGTGTGTGTGTGTGTGTGACAGAGCGATAGACTGTAAGTGTGTGTGTGACAGAGAGAGAGAGTGTGTCAAAGCGAGTGTATGTGAGAGACAGAGAGCGTGTGCCCGTTCCCCCCCCCCTTATGGTCTCAGGACCCCCTCCCACCCCCCACCTCTCTGGTCTCAGGACCCCCTTCCCCCCTCTCATCCCTGGTCCCCCTCCCCCCCTCTCATCCCTGGATCCCCTTCCCCCCTCTCTCATCCCATGCACCCACTGTTGGTCTCTGTGTCCTCGGACTGCAAGCAGGATGTGTGCTGCAGGCCCTCCCCTTCGTTATTGCTGCCTGTTAAAAGTTTTTACCTGCTGCTGCTGCGCCGCCAAGAGTGAAGGGGAGCAGGAACGGACACCGCTTTGGAGTGCCATTGGTTTCACTTCAGTTTCAGCTGTTCCTGTGGTCCCGCCCTTCTGGAAAAAGGAAATGAGAGAGGGACCAGAGGATCAGCTAAATTGAAGCCAAAGGAAAGGTAGCCTGAAGCGGTTCAGCTGACAGTCGCGATCGTGGGCTGAAGCACGAGGGCTGTAGCGGCTAACGCGTTCCGTGCTCCCGCGGTCCCATGTCTCAGGCCTGTCGTGTTTTGGTTGGTCGCGCGCTTCCCGCCTCCTGGCTTGGAATTGTACCATCTCCTAACGTTAGGCACGCAGGGTTCTACTGTGGGAGAGTGACATCAAGAGATGGTTACGAACGCAGCCAGAGATATTGGAACATTGAAAGAGCAAATTATTATATTAGATGTCTGCAGTGCTTAGTTGAAAGGATCTTTCTTTCTTGAGTCTGGGGGGGGGGGAGGTGGGAGAGCGTCTCAGCATAGTCTATTTTCTAGGCATTGAACCTGGAGGAGGGGTGAGAGGGTGGTTTAGTCCAAGTACATGGGTCTGTTAAGATTTTGTTTTTTGTGCCTTGGTTTTTGTATTTTGTAGGGGTGCTGTATAACCAGGAGGGATTTTGCAGTATATTCCCGGGTGGGGCTGGGCACCTGGGAGTTATTCTAGACACACACACAATGAACACTCATCTGGCCCGTATCCCTTGCCTTAGATTATGTTTCAACATTTTTTATTGATGATGCATCAAAATAAAGAGCCAACAAGCTCAAGATACAACATATTGCAAGCCAAATCGTCTGAGTAAGAGCAAGATAATAATCACATCATCAACATTTTAACACTTTTCTTCCCACCCTGTCCAATCCCATGACCCACCCCTCACTCAGACAAATCGTCTAAGAGCAAGATAATAATCACATCATCAACATTTTAACACTTTTCTTCCCACCCTGTCCAATCCCATGACCCACCCCTCACTCAGACAAATCGTCTAAGAGCAAGATAATAATCACATCATCAACATTTTAACACTTTTCTTCCCACCCTGTCCAATCCCATGACCCACCCCTCACTCAGACAAATCGTCTAAGAGCAAGATAATAATCACATCATCAACATTTTAACACTTTTCTTCCCACCCTGTCCAATCCCATGACCCACCCCTCACTCAGACAAATCGTCTAAGAGCAAGATAATAATCACATCATCAACATTTTAACACTTTTCTTCCCACCCTGTCCAATCCCATGACCCACCCCTCACTCAGACAAATCGTCTAAGAGCAAGATAATAATCACATCATCAACATTTTAACACTTTTCTTCCCACCCTGTCCAATCCCACGACCCACCCTTCACTCAGATTTTTTAAACAACTATTAAAGTAGCAGTATATGAAACACATGAAATCACATTTCAAAACAATCATATGATCTGACAACAAAGAAGCCAGTTCAGTGTAGCTATGCATACCATTCAATATTTTGTAAGTCCTTCAACAGACCAACTAAGAACCCAGGCAAGAGGCTTTGTTTCTTATAGCCTCCTGTCTCCCAGCTAAACCGTATTTATGGATGACAAGAGTTAAACATCATTACAATAGAACAGATTCAAATCTCAAAAACACTCAAGATAGATACAAACAATAAGGTCAGACATCAAAATATATGAGATATATTCTTCTTATCTCTAGTCATGGACCCTTGATTCTGCTAATCAGTAATAACTATAGTAGAAAACGTATAGGAAACATTCCAATTAGGATACACTATTATATGGACTATGCTTCCCATCTATGTAAAAGAACTGTTTAACTTGTAGTTCTGCCATGCCTCTATCCTTCCCATTATATGTAAATCATGCATATTAAGAAACACACAAGGAACCCTTGCCTTAGATTAAATGGTCACCGATAATGTTCACGTTTTGTCCTGGAATGTTTCTGGAGTTTCCTTTCCCATTAAGCGCACTAAAAGTTGCTTTCTCAGTTGCAGCATCACCAAGCTGATATTGCCTGCCTAGAAGAAACTATATCAACAGAGCTTGCTAAGCTTCACACAGGTTGGGTGGGAGAAGTTTTTCATTCATCCACTGCACATAAACGTGGGGAGAGGGGAGGGGGGGTCACTGTCCTAGTACGCAAGCATCTTTACTGTCAGATTCGGTTGGTATTCAAAGATCAGTATGGTCGTTACCTGCTCCTTCAAGTGCAATTGCAGGGGTCTGAAGTCCCATCTTTTAGTTGTTTATGCACCGAACGTATATGAGCACGCTTTTTTTTTTTTTTAAATGCTTAGTACAACTCATTTTGACCCGTGATCCCCCTCCCTCTTTTGTTCGCTGACGATATCAATCAGGTAGTGGACCTGGATTTAGATTGGTCACTGTCATTTGGAGGGGGGGGAGCGTGGATTCTCATAAGAGAATTCCTTATCTGTGTACGGCATTGGGTCTCGTGGACCCGTGGCGGTTGCTCCACCCCACTGAGCGTGACTACACCCACGTGTCTCAAGCTCATGAAACTTTTTCTCGCATAGATTATATTCTTGTATCCCATCCTTTACTTTCGCTGGTGACACATGCCGAGATTGGTCCTATTGCCGTGTCTGATCACGCATTAATCTGGGTAGACATACAGATCTCCCTCGAGGGTTTTGCTGGGGGTTGATGGCATTTTCTAGGATATCTGTATGATGATCCACATTTTCAGTAATATTTGATAGAGAAGTGGGCCAATTATGTTAGTACATAAGTGTTGCAATACTGGGACAGACCGAAGGTCCATCAAGCCCAACAGCCTGTTCCCAACAGTGGCCAATCCAAGTTATAAGTACCTGGCAAGATCCCAAAACACTTCAACCAGTGGCATGCTGCTGATCTATTGCTATTTTGTGAGGCTTCCAAAGCTGTCCTAAGGGGGGCTATTCTCTCGTATACTATTGACCACACACGCAATATTGCCTGCAGTGTGGTTTTACTAGAGTGCAAATTGAAAATGATGAAATATGCATACCAGCGACATCCTACTGCAGAGTAGGAGACCTACTTAGCCATGCAGGCCACACTTAACTCACTTTTACATAAGTGCATGAAGTTTATTTTACCGGAGAGACAAATGTTTTCATTTTGGCAATAAGCCTGGTCGCCTACTTCCTAGGATTGCAAAGGTGTGGTCAGGTTCCTGTTATATTCCGACAATTGCCCTCCCATCTGGTGAACCTAATTGGGTGGATTGGATTGCGCAGGCATTTTTTGACCACTTTAAGACTTTATATGCGTCTGAATCGCAGACTCAGTCTTCGCTCATAGCAGACTACTTGGTGGATGCAGGGTTGGCGCAGTTGACGCCGGCTATGCTGCAGACGCTGAATGCTCCCATTAGTGGTAAAGAACTACAAAAGACTCTTCAGGCCTTGAAGCCTTGTACTGCCCCAGGCCCTGACGGCTTCTCCCCGGAATATTATAAATTGTTTAAACACTCATCTTTTGAAGCCTCTGGCTACATATATTTCCACAGCAATAGCACAAGGAGAGTTTCCAGTTTGGGTAAATACAGCTCTGATTACATTAATTCTAAGCCTAGCAAGCCTTCGACCTCTCTGGAGTTCTATCATTCCATCTTGCTTCTTAACGTCGACGTAAAGATCTTCACTCAGGTTTTGGTGGAGTGTTTGGCAATCTGTCTTCCTCATCTCATTGGAGGAGAACAAGCAGGCTTTGTCTGAGGCCGTCACTCTGTGGTGAACGTTCGCCGTGCTTTGGTGGCAATGGCACATTGTCACAGCAGGTGGATACAGGGTATGATGCTCAGTTTAGACACAGTTCAGGCTTTTGACAAAGTCAGTTGGACTTATCTGTTTCAAACATTACGTTATATGCAGAAACCCAACAGCAGTTCCATACTAAATGAAACCCTCTCCCCCTTTTCTCCTTGCATCCTGTGATGACGTCCCTCTCACCCTGATAGCCCAAATTGTCAATGAATACCTCCTACCCCCATAGGCTAACTTTGTTCCCATCGCAGGATGCTGGCTGATATTCAATAACCTGCTCCCCCCCAAAAAAAAAAAAAAAAAAACTGAAGAGTGAGGAGCCCTCTGTGGACCATCTATCATTATGCAGATCACTGCAATCTAGCTTGCTGGTGCTCAGGAACAGGAAGTGAAGAAGGTCTATGGCAGCAATGCAGGACTTGGGACAGTTGGCCTGATTCGCCCCTTCTGCAACAAGGATTCAAGGCTGGCTTAACCATTAAGCAAATCAGTCACCTGTGGCAGTAGCTTCTGAGGGGCAGTAAAGAGCAGCTGCAGGCAAAGTTAAACAGATCCTTAGCCAGGGAGAAGAAGGGTCATCAGAGAATAGACCCTTTGCTCCCCCTGAAGAAGGGATGACTGATAGTATCTCCTACTGGTCCATGTTCAATGCATTAGTGTAGTGGAATGCTTTTAGTGGGGGGGGGGGGGGGTGGAGAGGGATCGAGGGGGTCTTATAAAGGAATCTAGAGGACGGAATACAATGTCTGCTGCGGAATATGGACGAATGGGGAATACTAAAGACAAAAGGTTGAGATTTTGGGAGGGGCAGCTGATAAGTCCTTCATACAAGTCTTGAATAAGGAACAATCAAACATATAAACGGCGAGTGACCGTACTCACTCGCAAATGCGCAGTAGAGACTTCCCTCTCTGCCCCGCCCCCACTTCAATACGTGATGATGGGGGCGGGACAGAGAGGGAAGTCTCTACTGGCATGCTGTAGACGTCGGAACCGCTCCCCCTCCCCCCCCCCCGGAGTCGCCGCCGCCCCTCCATCTGGCCCGAGCACTGTGAACTTACATCACCACGCAGCAGCAGGCACATCAGCAAAGCTGCCGTCGGGCTTCCTTCTCTGCCTTTGTCCCGCCCTCGCCGACGTTACGTCACACGAGGGCGGGACACAGGCAGAGAAGGAAGCCCGCCCCGACGGCAGCTTTGCTGATGTGCCTGCAGTGCCTGCTGATGTAAGTTTACAGTGCTGCTCGGGCCGGATGGAGGGGCGGCGGCGACTCCGGGGGGGGGGCTCGGAACCCCCCCCATTCCAAAAGTAGCCCGTTTTCACGGGCTCAACGGCTAGTGATATCATAAACAGTAGAGGAGGGGGTGCTGCTAAGTGTGAAAGCTTGATGACTGTTGGTAATGTTATATCCCTTTCTAAGCATGCATTGGTATTGGAATTCCTGTTATTTCATGTGGGGTTAGTTCACTTTGATTTGTCAGCATTAAAATTTGTTGAAAACTAACATTGCTAAAACATAAAACGGAGGGGAGGGGATGGGATAAAATGTTAAAAGTTTGATGACGGATTGTACCGCTGTGTTCTAAGGAGTACATGTTGATTCTATGTGTATTTATATTATTGGCTGTATTTCCTTTGCATTGCCATCAGTAAAAATGTTGAATCATAAACAGATCCTTAGCCAGGCGACTCAAGACCATCAGCACGTTTTTGGGGTGGGTTTTTTTTTTTTACACTTTTGCGCATTTTTACAGAATTGTTCTGGGAAGGTGGTGTTGAGGTGATATAAATATTGAGAATCTCAGAGGAGAGGAACCTAGGGATCAGCATTAGAGGAGATTAGCGTCAGTCTAGCATGCCAGTTAATGTGCACAGAATGTCCAGAGGGAATGTTCTAGCGTGGGAAACAGTGCGCATGCCAAAGATGGCCCACAAATTGTATTTAAATGTACTCAAATGGATGCTAGTGAGGTTATTTGGTATTCCCTCCCAATGCTCAAAGAACAGCTCAGAAACAAACACTGCCCTTAATGCTGGCAACTTGCCATCAGCTTAGGGGTGGTGTTGAAGGGTTTCAAGAGAGGAGTTCTTCAGAATTCCTCAATTTAGACTGCTGGTTTTGTCTTCTTTTAGAACCAGAAAGCCCGTGCAGTTAAAGCTAGCTCAAGGGACTGTAGCACCCCCCCCCCCCCCCCCCTCCAATCCAGTATCTCTCCTTCCACTCTGTTTTCCCCACTAGTAACCTCAACACACACATACAGAGATGATAATAGGTGTCAGAATCCCAGTTTGGCATCTCTCCTCTCTTCCCGCCCTCCCATCCTGTGGATAATGAATTGCAGACAGAGGGAAGGAGAGATAAGACATAAGTATCGCCACACTGGGACAGACCAAAGGTCCATCTAGCCCAGCACCCTGTCTCCGACAGTGGCCAATCCAGCTCACAATCACCCGACAAGATCCAGGGAGCAAAGCATTTTGTACTGCTTGTCCCAGGAATACTGGATTTTTTCCTACGTCCCTTTAATAGCATTCTATGGCCTTTTCCTTCAGGAAGCCGTCCAAACCTTTCTTAAACTCTGCTAAGCTAACCGCCTTAACCACATTCTCCAGCAATGAATTCCAGAGACAAATTACGCGCCGAGTACAGAAAACTTTTCTCTTATTTGTTTTAAACTTACTGCACTCCAGCTTCATCGCATGCCCCCTTGTCCTAGTATTTTTGGAAAGCGTAAACAGACGCTCCATATCTATCTTTTCCACTCCACTCATTATTTTATATACCTCTATCATATCACCCCTCAGCCGCCTTTTCTCCAAGCTGAACAGCCCCAGCCGCATTGGAAAGTCGTCCCATCCTCTTAATCATCTTTGTCGCCGTTCTCTGCACCTTTTCTAATTCCACTATATCTTTTTTGAGGTGCGGCGACCAGGATACTAGACCAGGAGTTTGGTGCCCTTTATCACTGGCACCCTGGGCCAGTGCCAGCCCTGCACGCAGTCTATAAATGCTGATGGTAAGAATCAAACGTGTGCAAGTCTGAGCACAACAGAAAGTGAAAGCACAAAGATCAAACGTGTGCAAGTCTGAGCACAACAGAAAGTGAAAGCACAAATCGGGGCTTGTTTTTCTGTGCTTAAATATTTATTTTTATTTTATTTGTTACATTTGTATCCCACATTTTCCCACCTATTTGTAGGCTCAATGTGGCTTGCATAGTTCTGGAGCAGCACTTCAGTGGACTCCGGTGTTGACAAATACAAGGTAATGGTGTGGTTAAGTAGTTCGATAGAGTTAATGTGGCGCAAACCACATTGGAATCCTGCAATGGAAGATTTGTGTCCAGTCTATAACGTGATTTAGTTACGTTGTGTTGCAGAGATCGGGCATTTACGTTGGATCGGTGGGGGTAAGCCTTTTTGAATAGGTGAGTTTTTAGGTTTTTCCGAACGTTTAGGTGGTCATTCGTATTTTTCAAGACTTTTGGTAATGCGTTCCACAGTTGTGTGCTAATGTAGGAGAAACTGGACGCATTTGATGATTTGTATTTGAGTCCTTTACATCTAGGGAAGTGATGATTTAGGTATGTTCTTACTGATTCGGTTATGTTTCTTGTGTTGGTAAGTCGATCAGGTCTATCATGTATCCCGGAGCTAGACCGTGGATTATTTTATGAACCAATTAGCAGATTTTGAAAGCAATTTGTTCTTTGATTGGAGGCCAGTGTAGTTTTTCGTGGAGGGGTTGCACACTGGCAAATCGTGTTTTACCAAAGATAAGCTGAGTCTTTCGAGTAAAAACTATTTTTGAAAAGTTTATATTTAAAGGTGCAGAAGATTGACCCCAGTGTGCACATGCCCAGGCAAGACCAGAAGTGCATGCACACAAGAGCTGTGCTTACCCTTTGCATTTGGTTTCATAACACATAATGTGAATCCATTTTCTTTAAGTATTGGAGAACATTCCTCAATCTTCATCCTCCCAATTGTAAAGGCTTGAAATACAAATCAATGCATTCACCAACTTTTTCCTATACAAGCACTCAGCTCTGGAACTCACTGCCACGTAACCTGAAATCGGTCTACGAAATGACCAATTTCCGCAAACTCCTGAAAACTTATCTCTTCGACAGAATATATCATAAAGAACAACACGCATAACTCTACTTTCTTTAAGTTACCCAGGAATGTTCTTTAATGTCTTCTGCTTTCACACTATCATGTATTTCACCATCATGTACCCAAAACTCGCTGTAAAACCAAATGTACATTCTTTTCTATTTCCAGTATCCACGATGAATTGTAAGCCACATTGAGCCTGCAAAAAGGTGGGATAATGTGGGATACAAATGTAATAATAATAATAATAACTAGGTTTCTGTGCTGTGCTATTGACGACTTTAGCACCAGACCTTTGAGCCTAATATGCTTGAACTGGCTCTGTGACGATAGCCCTTGTTCCAGGGCTCCTATTAAATGTACCTCTGGTTGTTTCTCAGGCTATGGAACTGTGTGTGCTGAGATCACATCCTTGTTAAGACAGCACAGGGAGCTCAGAAAGTACAGACTTAAAGATCTAACCATCAGCCCTACTGTCTCCCTGCAAATGCATCTGCACAGGTCAACTAGCCCTTAGGCTGCACCTGAAAAAAATGACAGTATGCTTTTGTTATTTAAACAAAATAAATAAACACACTGAAATTTCTTTTCAATAACAGCGGCTTTGTTCCCTTAATCCAGTATGTGATTCATCAAAACCTTTTATCCTTAGACCCACACACATACACACAAGTACACTGGAGATGTGAAAATAAATCATTTAGGACCATGCATCTCCCATCAATGAACTCTGGGAACCAAAATAGGCCAGTAAAAATTCTATTTTATCATGTGCCTGCCAACAAATCTGGAAAAAAAATGTATCATAGCTTTTAAAAGGTACAGTATGCCGTGTACTTTCTGAAACCTTATAAATTATGTGGCTATATTTTTTTATGCATTTTTGGTGGGAAACCATGATTTCAACAGAGGCATCCTGACCAGTGATTTAATTCAGTTTGATTTTAAATGAAATCCGCCCCCATTTGCAAGCTGGAGAGATGACAAGCTTTAAAAGCAAGCAGATAGGTGTCAGCGAAGCAAGAGATGGCAGGAAGCCCTTTTGCACTGGGGGGGGGGAGCCAACCAACAGGTCACGGTGACATCACTGACCGATCTCATGTAATAGCTCAGATCCCTCTGGGTCCGAAACCTTCATTGTGCTCTTTACATCATTAGCTGATGCTGAGCGAGAACAACAACCACCTATGACATCACTAAACGTCCACTCAAGAGTAAGACCTTATTAAAATGACTTTGCGCTCGTCTATACAAAATGTCCCACACAAACGAGATGCAAGTGGAAATTAGCCTGACTTTTTTTTTGTTTTGTTTTTCAGGGGCAGCTCAAGGACTGTACAGTTTCCATGACCAAAAGCAAAAATGAGGAATCTGAAACCCTTGTAACCAGACAACGCTGATTCCCAACAAATGATCTCCACCCCGGTCCCAGATCTAGTCTAGACCTAAATTCCAACCATCTGCAGGATTCAGGAGAGAATCCGGTGCAGCGCTGCGCGCTTTGTATTCTTTCACCTTTCAGATGATGTAACTGCTGGGGAGGGGGGGAGGGGGGGTGCGGGGGATGCAGTCTCTCTCTCTCTCCCTCCCCTCCCCCAGCTTCTATAAATAAAAGGCATCTTTAACAAGGAAGGCACGGCCGAGCTCTATTTTTCTTTTCCCTGGGAGCAAAACGTCTTTTTCAGGCCTGAAAAAGCATCACAACAAAGCCGACCAAGACCAGCCCCGGCTTTCATCGTTCGCGGGAGACAGGACCCTTTTGTCCTTGGCTACGTGCCAGACCGAGATCCCAAACGATCGCCTCGATCTCTCTGCCCCTTCCCCCCCTACCCACCTTTCTTCCTTCGGCCCGGGCTGCTTCTGGCTTCCCCGGAAGGTTGAAACCGGAGTCGTCTAGGCTCGGATCATTGTTTGCTTCCCCTTAGCTTTCGTTTCTCTGGTGGTTGCTGCTGCCCGAGACGTCTGTTCCGTGAAGAGGTGGGGGGGGGGGGGGGGGGGGGGGGGGAGCAGAACAACTCTCAGACAGATTCCTCCCACCAGCCTAATATACGAGCCGGATCTCCGCCTTACGTCGGAGAAATTAAACAGAAACGCTGCCCTGGAAGTCCCTGCCCTCCCCTACCAGGTTTTCTTTTTACTAATCTGTAAAAAAAAAATGATTCTAATACAGAAAGAGAAAGCTGGGGGGAGGGGAGGCTATATTGTTTCCATCATGGCAGGGTGTTTCTATAGAAGTCATGTCAAAAGGCACAAAAACAAAAGAGCGGCTCTTTTCAGCAACACAGCTAGTCCCATGCCCCTGATCATTCAGCAAATTATCAAACTGCTGAGATGAATTTTCACCCAGAGCCTTGAAAACATTTTAAAAGCAACAAAGTTATTAAAGCAGGTTAAAGAGGACAGCATGTGCTTTGCTGCTTTCTGAATGCAACCTTACTAGCCATTGAAGCAGACACCATAGAAAATATTACAAAATCTTTATTATAGAATCATAAATAAAAGAGTGCCCAACGTGGCTGTGTTTCGCCCACCAGGGGTTGCTTCAGAACCAATACACATACTGGTAAAACAAATCCTATATAATAATTTCCAACTCCAACGTTCTGAAGCTGACTCCCCGTGGCACTGAAGGGTTCGTAGGGTCCGTGCCGTTCGTAGGGTTCGTGGTGCCTGTAACCATCTGCCTCACTGTCCCGCCCTCGCATCAAAACGTTATGACGTCGAGGGCTGAACACTGAGAGGGAAGGGGACGCAGCATAGTTGCCAGGCAAAGCAACGCAACGTCACAAACATGAGGGACCTATCACAGACAGAAGAACTGAACGCTAGCAGCACGAGGCACAAACCAACTGCCTCAAACAATCAAGCAAGTCACGTGCCCGGACAAACATCTTCACAGAAGCTGCAGCAGAAGCGAGGAAGATCCGCCATCAACAAAAAAATTGCAATACGAAACAAAATCGTAAGCGCGCGACCCGGCTGACGCGGCCCATGCCTGTGCACCTGGACCCCACTGTCTCCCCTCTCCTGAGTCGCCGCTGGACCCGTTGCTCTCTCGCCCCTCCCGAGTCGCCGCTGGAACCCGTCCCCCGCCCAGAGCCACACTCACCCTCCTCCCCAATGGACACTCCCTGCAGCCACACACAAGCCGTCCCGCCAACCTCCCTCTCCTCAACCCGTCCCCCACCCAGAGCCCCCCTCACCCACCCCCTCCCCGATGGACACTCCTCGCAGCTGCACGCAAGCCGTCCCGCCGACCTCCCTCTCCTCTCCCAGTTCGGACCCCCGCCCTCCTCCCCGACAGACTCCCTCCCGAGTCGCCATTGGACTCCCCCCCCATCCTCTCCCCCCTCCTGACTCGCCTTGCCGCTGGACCTGGAGGACCCCACCCTCTCTCCCCGCTCGCTCCCGAGTCGCCGCTGGACCCGCTGCTCTCTCCCTCCTCCCTCCCACACAGACTGTCTCTCTGCCTATGACTCAGACTCTTAATCTCTCAGTAACACACATACTCACTATCTCTGTCACACATACTCTCCCTCTCACATATACACACTCTATCTCACACATACTGTATCAATAAGTCACACATACTCACTTTCTGTCTTTCACAGAAAAAAAATCACTCTCTGACACATATACTCTATGACTCAAACATAGTAACAGTGTGTTTCAGACATACTCACTGTCTACACCACACATACTCAGTTCATGAAACACAGATAGATAATGTGTTAAAACGGATTACTAAAATACATAATTGCTAAGCAATGACCAATCTGATAATGGGCATTTCATATCTTAAAGAACAACGGACACAAAGATAGCAAGCACAGGGCCAAGAAGAAAACGGCAAGGTAACAGGAAACGCGTGTCACAGCATACCGGACTGAGACTGAGAAACACAATAAGGAGATCGACCGGCCTCTCACACTCTGCTCCCAGGTATGACAATCTCTCTCTCGCACTGACACACAGAGAGACACATCAAACACTGACCTTCCATTTACACTATGTCGAAGACAGTTTCCAGTAAAATTGGCTTTTGCTATGACTATTAACAAATCACAAGGACAAACATTTGGCAAAGTTGGCATTTACCTTCCAGAACCTGTGTTTACACATGAGCAATTGTATGTTGCATTTTCACGAGTAAGGAACTCTTCTGATGTGATTGTTAAACTGATTGATGGACCTGAACAAGGAAAGCTATTAATACATTGTAACAAAGTTTACACTAAAAATATTGTTTATAAAGAAATCTTACTAATGTAAACAAAACTTATATTAAGAATACAACTGTTGAAACATTCATGGCAGAAAGTCATTACCTTGCTAGCGCCCATTTCATTGGATTCAGAAACAGGCCTTTTTTTACTAGTAAATAAATAATAATATAATAAATAATAACCATAAAAAATGACACACAGTGAATCATAAAATTTGAAACATTTGAATAGACATAAATGCCATACTAACATAATAAATAGTAACCACAATATTCTTCCATGCTCTTTGTCAGGCTTCAGAAAATATTTTAGCACTGAAGCCCTATTAGTGTCATTACATTTGGAGGCTAGAAAATAAATGAGCTTGGGTCAAAGGGTTCTCTGATATGTCTGCTGTATTCAGTCTCGTAGATCATGAGGTCTTGTTAAATTTAATGTTTTTTTTATGGTACAGTTGGAGCTGTGTGGAATTGGTTTAATGGGTTTTTGAAATGTAGACTTTCCATTAAAATGGACTTGGGGAAAATCCACTATTTCTAGGATAAGCAGCGTAAAATGTATTGTACTTTTTTGGGATCTTGCCAGGTACTTGTGACCTGGATTGGCCACTGTTGGAAAACAGGATGCTGGGCTTGATGGACCTTTGGTCTGTCCCAATATGTCAATACTTACGTACTTATGAGATGGGCTGTACTTAGTTATTGATGCTCTAGACTTGAGCCTATACCAGATCCTAATAACAAATAAATAAATAAATAACCAGCAGTGTTGGAAATACATCACTCAGTTGCAACCATATGAGTTACATGTGTTTATCAGTCTCTGTTTTCTGAAGAAAAGTTGCTTGAGGGATGGTAACTATGGGGTCCTTTTGTTAGACAATATATATTCTATTCTCCACCAATTACCTATAAGGTAATAAGATAAGAATAAGAAAATGTAAGAAAAGGGGGAATTAAATACTATATTTGTTGAATTACATTAACCTGCACTGCAAGGTTTAAGGACATGTGCTCAGAACATAAAGACCATATATTTAACTTTAAAAGGTTTATCTACAATACAGGTAATGTAATAATGCTACAAGAGAGAGGCAGTTTTTCAGAATCTTACACAAGGGAAAATGTGCTTTTCAAGATATCAAGTCTGAATTATAAATTATGCTGGATAATAGTAACTCACTTTGATAGAGGCTGCTGGGTGGAGTGATGGAGATCCTTGCTGAAATAGAAGTCTTTTGTTGCAGAGTTGTAGTTGCCTGGAGAAATTCTTATCCGTGTGTGTGTGTGTTTGTGACGTCCAGCAGAGAGGCAGATCCCAAGAGAGCTGGGCATTTTCCAGGCTTTTTATATTTTCTTGCTGGACCCTAGGCTGGAGTCAGGTGGGGTGTCTGAGAACTGGTTTCATCTAGTTTTGAGATGGAGCATGGTAACTGGTCACATGTTTGATTACATCATAAAACTTTCTGTCTGGACATCTGCTGGTAGATACACATCCATAAGGCATCTGACAGGATTACAAGAGTAGTAGGTGGGCTTCTTTTAGATTAGATAGCTAGATGGGCTTTTCAGTCTGAGTCATTGTCTGAGAATAGGTGGAGTTTCACTGTCTTTTGTTAACTCCAGTCTCTGTGATTACTGCCCATCTTCAGATTTGTCTTCTTTGGAGATGTGTTGAGGGACTTAGGTACCCGCCCAGCTAGCTTTTGTTATTAGTAGTTTCCAGTGGGAAGGGGAAAGTGAAGTCTTTGCAGCTGTATATTTTGTTTATATTTGTATCTGATCCAGCAAAATCAATAACTCTGACAATTAAATTCATATCATGCTACACTTTTACGAAATTGAAGGAAAAAGGCACCTGAGCTAGCGGGGGGGGGGGGGGGGGGCATTTTCCCCATCCGCCAGGGACCCCAGACACATAAGGCCTTGCGGTAAGAGAACTCTTACCTTACTGCCACCCACTGAGGTGTCGCGCAAGCCATTTCTGGGGGTTTTCTTTTCCCCCCGGAAATGGCGCACGCATAGGGCGGGACTAGCTGTTGTCCTGCCCTGAGCATGCGTCATGTCCAAGTTGGGCTTACTGCTGCTCTGTAAAAGGGGCCCCTATATATTTTTTTATTTATCATTTTACTTAATTACATTCACATTTATCACATAAATGTAAGGAAAAACAGAAATTAATATAAGGAAAAAGAAAAACATTTTCTCACAACAATATATATAATTGTCCACAATTGGGGGATCCAAGATCAGGAAAACAATCTCAAAGAAAATAAGAAAAACACCAAGTGGTTAATCTTACAAATTCATATTTTCTGAGGGAGGAAGGTTAATCGATAATTGCAGCAGGTACAGTGGTAACTAAAGGAAGTTGCTGCAGAGGGTTCTTCATCTGTTCTTTCAACTCCACAAACTCTTGTAATTTCTTGGGTTCAACAAGTAAGTAATAAGGAAATAAAACACTTACAAGGGAATCACTCTAGGAAGGTCCCACCTAGGGCAATGATTTTTGGCTTAAAAGCCAAGAGTTCACACCTCCTAGTCTGTGATTCCCTTGATATGTCAGGAAATATATTTATCTTTGAACCCAAAAAACTATCAGCCATGTATCAGAAATACAATTTCAAAACATTGTTCCTATCTAAATCAAAGGCAAAAGTCACTAGTAATATAACTCTATCTATAGGGTATTTTAGGAAGATTTATCATTCTCAAGTTATTTTTCCTTAATTGGTTCTCCAGAAGTTCCACTTTTTTACAAGAAACATGACTGTCCTTCATTACCAGATTAACTGATTTTCGTAGAGAAACCATTTCCGTAATCAAAGTCTCTATTTTTATATCTTGAACTTCCACTTTGTTAGATAAGTATTGATATAATCACATATTTATTCCTGAAATTTTTTTGACATCTGAAGAAGAGAATTATTCACACTCTGCAGCACTTCCCATAGTGCATCCATTATGACATTTTTTGGCTTCACCAGGTCCAATTTCTCCACAGAAACCGCTCCAGATATCTTCGGGGGGAAGAGCTCACTCTCCAATCCCCCAATTGGTTTATTATCCGGAGTCAATGCTGCGCCAGGACCTCCTCGGATCGCGTGAGAATCCTAACCCACTTCGGGCGTTTCCACTGTCGACCTCCATAGCGAAGCGTTACTGTTTCCGGGTCTTGGAGAAGTCATGCCAACAGGGGGACTCAAAGTCATTCCCTCTCCACTGAGATTCGGCAATAAAGCCTTGCTGTTCCCCGAAGCAGGAACCGATATCCCCGACTTTATGACCCAGAATCTCTCCAAAGTAGACTGAGAAGTGGTGGGAACCCCAGCCGTGTTCAAGGAGGACAACACCACGGCTTTGCCTTTTTTCTTCCCCATTCTCTGGGGAGCGCGCCTACTTCTTCAGGTATTCTGGTGTAAAACAGGAACTCAACTAACGTACGTCCTCCCTCGACGCCATCTTGGATCCTCCAAGGGGGGACCCCTTATATTATTTACTTTTGCTATATAGTTGATGAGTCCTAATAGTTATGTAAATAAGTAGGAAACATCATTTCTGTTGTTGCATTGTCTGAGCACTAGTTAATTTTTCATTGTAACAAGTGAGCTTTTATTATGTCACATTAGCCTTTTGTTCGTCTATCTGCTCTCTTTTACCCAAGTCTCATTACAGGAACTATCATTCGAATATGCACTATCAGTTGGGCCAACTCCACAGATTGATGTATATCGCTATCAAGAAATACGCCAAAGACCTCATCATCCTGAGTTTCTGTTCTGTACAGGAAAAGAAGAAATTAGATCTGAACCTGCTAATTTTCTTTCCTTTAGTCCTTCTAGACCGGTCCAGGGTCTGTTCTCAGTCGCCACCTGCTGGTAGGCACACATAACGCTAACATCAGTATCTGGACCAGTCTGGATAGGCCAGCGAGGGAGCCAGTGTGCTATTCATTAAACATCACTCAAGTACAGTGAGCACCACCGATTTCCACTTTTCTAGAAAAACTGTAGGAATTGAAAGCACCCACAGAGCAGTACTTTCTATGTCCTCCTGCCTTGAGTCTATATAATATTTCCTGTCAGGATAAAGGCATCTGCGAAGATGACTTATACAAGGGTTCAGAGTAATCAACAGCACATCACTGTGACTTTATTCTTTTGTAATGTATTTTGTTTACCACCCACCTACCCCTGCTCCTCCTATACTCTACCTTTCTGATATCAGTCCATTTCAGGAAGGACATCCCTTTCAGATTAAATACGATGCACCACATTATGTTTTATATTATGTGGAATAAATATATTCTAAACTGGCATCTGTTTCCTAAATTGTTTCTAGTTACTCATAAATATCCAAATTGCTCTCAGTTTGTTGCTAACCACATACACATGATCAATACTTGGTTTGATACGCAGTTAGTTACACCCCATGCCAAGAACTTTTGACACAAGCGTGAATTATTTGATACAATTTTAGGTGGCGCAGAAACTGCACTGGGCACCCATAATACAATTGACAAGAGAGGTGCTCCATAATAAGATGGTATCAGCATCTCAGCATGCTTCTGATGGTTTTACCTCACAAGATATTATTAATGAGGCTTCCTCCAAACTGACCAATGTAATTGTAGGTACCTTTGCTCTTATGTCACCCAGTACAGAACATAAAATTGTGATCTGAGCACATGAAGAATATAGGTTGGTAAAGAATATTTCCTGCGAGCAAATAAAGGTTGAGCTTATTACTATCCTAATGGAAATTCTGATCACTGCTAAGTTAGGTCACTGGCTGCCATCTCTTTTGGAGAGGGTGTAGTTAGTGAAAGTCCTTGGGAGGACCTTAGTGTCCTTGGCGGTGTGTGGAGGATCATCCTATTCTTCAGATACTCGGGGCCATTTCCTTTCAGGGCCTTGAAGATCAGACATAGAGTTTTAAATTTAGCCCTATATTGTACTGGAAGCCAATGAAGTTTTTGCAAAAATGGTGTGATGTGGTCATGTCGCTTCCAACCTTTTATGAGTCTTGCTGCTGCATTCTGAATCAACTGGAGCTGGTGCAGGCCCTTTGTAGTCAGACTATTGTATAGTGCATTGCAGTAATCGAGTCTTGATGTTACCATGGCATGCACAACTGGGATAAGATTTACCTTCTCGATGTAAGGAGAGAGGCAGTGTAGCTGTCGCAAATAGTAGAAACAGCTCTTGAAGGCTGCTTGGATTTGGGGAATCAGAGTAAGTGTTGAATCTAACTGTATTCCAAGGTTCCTGACTTGTGATTTGAGGGGGAGTTCACACTTCCCAAAAGGGATTTTGATGTGAGGTACGTATCCACTTGTGTTAGGGACCCAGAGAAGCTCGGTTTTACTTGGGTTCAGGCAAAGTTTCCATTCTTGAATTGATCTTAGACAAGTAATCAGTTTATTCATTCTCTCTATGATGGACACAGGTGGAATATTGGGTTTCCCTGCCTAGTAGAGGCTGCCCTACCAAAGACATGAGGTTTGGTCTCATCATAATGGGACTTGCTTATGTCTATACCCATGGAGACAATACTGTGCAGGACAGAGGACCTGTTGGAACTAACAGAATATGTTCAATTGAAGTATGAGAGGCATAAAAGAATCAGTAATCAAAAACAGCGAAGATGACGCAAAAAAGGAAAAAAATGCAAAAAGAGAAAAATAAGAAAAAGTAGAAAATAAAAAAATGAAAAAGATAAAGAAAAAAACATAAAAAACAAAAAAACAAGCAGATAAAAGGTAAAATAAAAAAAAGACGACACAAAAATAATGATAAAACTTATGAATTTATTAAGGTGATATGACTTGACACAGCTGTGTTTCAGCCCAACTGGCCTGCATCAGGAGTCTAAATGAAACAAATAAATTTAAAACATATCAATTTGAAACAACATTAATATACAATAAAAAACAAATGAGCTGCAACTATCAATACATTGCATTTTCTGAATACAGTTTTTAGGAATGAATCAAAGAGAAGACAAACCAAAAAAACAAGAAAAAAATACATATTTTAAATGAACTCAGCATGTAATTAAAATTACTCATAATTAAATTCTTGTGTATCAATAATACTTATATTGTTACTAGTAGATTAAATACATATCGACAAAATATCTTTTATACACAAACATTCACTCCACATGTATTTTAAAAGACCCTAGAATAAAAATATAAAATAAATCACAAATATGCCTTTGAACAGCCTATTACATCAAATGAAGCAAATCTAAAATTTATTGTCTGCTTTAATCCACATAATATAAAATATAAAGCAGAGTCAAAACAACTTCTAATAGAATTTTTTGTTCCTATCAGGATACTAATCGCTATGTATATATGGTTTTTGTACTAATTGTCAATCATTTGAGTAATGAGATTAGATCTCTCATAAGACTTAAAATACTATACAGAGCCATAATTTTCAATCGTTATTTAAAATAAGAATAATTTTAATTTTATAGTTACCTGTTGCACCATGTATCTGTTCTCTGGTAATATCAATATTTCTAAGAGTGTTCTATCAAACGCTACCTTATTCAAAAGCACTCTACCTTTAAAAAGGCTGTGTGCGCGATCTGACAATAATCTATATGAAAAGGGAAGGAAATATTCAAACCATAGAGGTTGACACCATTAATCTTACAATGAAATATATAACTCCTTATTTTGAATTGTGTATCGCGCACCGATTGTGTGCCGTCTCATACAAACTTTTGTTTGAAAAAAATTTGTTGTAGCTAAAATACTGCTAAAATACATCATTTGCATGATGTATAGAACGGAAACTCCGAAAATAAATTAATATACATATAAAAAAAGATCTTATAAACCTCACTTGTCGCATTACTAAACTGAATGTGTCCCTTAAAGATCTGGAACTAAAACATTTTTACGGATTCTATTAAATGTTTCAATAGTTACCCACATATCGTGTACTGGCCAAATATTATAGGAAACCCACACGTAGGGATCTCCTACATCTGATTTTAACTATCAGAAAAGTTACACGATGTCCATAGTGTATGCGCCTTGTAGTTTATTATTACTTCTTACCGCTATGGACAACTGTGGCTAAAAACGTCTCACTGGAGTAGCTGCAAATCAACTTCACATTCGATGGCATATTACTGGTTGTTTTTTTGCGGAGACTGGTTCCTTCTGTGTTTTGGATAGGCATAAAAGAATGGCATAAATCAGTTGCAGGTATGAATGCTGTATAAACAGGTACCCCAGGTTTGCTGCCATCTTTTCCCATGCACACTTAATTAAAATAAATAGGGAATGTCAGCGTGACACTGTGTTGTTCAGGCCTAACTGAGGCTTTAAGGCCTACCCAGAAGTAGCCAAAGGCCTCTGGAAAATGTTGGAAGGCAGGTCTGATGCCTGGTGATGTCAGTATAGGTAGACTGGATGTCTCCTACCTTTTGAGCTTAGTTTGCACGTATTAAGCTCAGAAGAAATCAGATCAAAACAAACCAAATTATGATACAGGAAGGTTGTGGAAAAGAGAATTCAGGTATATAAACAGAAAGAAGGCATACACCACCTTCAGAGACACACACATACACTCATACCTACAGACAACAAGTATCCCTACACACACACAGAACTAGAGGGGCAGACACTACAAAACACACGCAGAAGCAGCTCTTTAACAAATTTCTGTTCTGAGTACTGTATATTTGTAATAAGCCTAGTTCCATATAAATATACTTGTTTCCAAGCCACTGATCTGTTTCTTGCCTTATTGTGCTACAACCCCACTGCCTTTGAGAAGAGGACCCAGGACCAAAAAAAAGGAACTAAGAAGAAGACTAACTACTACTTATCATTTCTATAGCGCTACTAGACGTATGCAGCGCTGTACACTTGAACGTGAAGAGACAGTCCCTGCTCGACAGAGCTTACAATCTAATTAGGACAAACAGGACAAACAAGGGATAAGGACAAAGGGTAGCAAGATTCTGGAATCCCAAAGAGTAGCAAGATTCTGGAATCCCAAAGAGTAGCAAGCTTCTGTGCAGAGTCCCAAAGAGTAGCAAGATTCCGGAACCCAAAGACTACTACTACTACTACTTATCATTTCTATAGCGCTACTAGACGTATGCAGCACTGTACACTTGAACATGAAGAGACAGTCCCTGCTCGACAGAGCTTAGAATCTAATTAGGACAGACAAACAGGACAAACAAATAGATAAGGGAATATTAAAGTGAGGATGATAAAATAAAGGTTCTGAACAAGGGAATAAGGGTTAGGAGTTAAAAGCAGCATAAAAAAGGTGGGCTTGCAAGGGCAGGCTTCTGTTGCTGTGAGTCTGACGTCCTGCACGTACGTGAGACTCACAGAAACAGAAGCCTGCCCTTGCAGATCAGCAATGCGGCCGTGCCGGAGAAGAGGACAAATAAGGGATAAGGACAAAGAGTAGCAAGATTCCATGCGGAATCCCAAAGAGTTGCAAGATTCTGGAATTGCGATTACTACTACTACTGCTTATCATTTCTATAGCGCTACTAGACGTACGCAGCACTGTACACTTGAACATGAAGAGACAGTCCCTGCTCGACAGAGCTTACAATCTAATTAGGACAGACAAACAGGACAAACAAGAGATAAGGGATTATTAAAGTGGGGATGATAACATAAAGAAAGAACTTTGTCTTTATTTAAATTTATGTCACTCATCTTACAATTCTAAATGGCTGCCATGTAAATATAACACCATTAACCAATTAACGTTACATAAAACATTAACATAAAAATTAGGCCTAAAAATAGCTAATAATCACACTGCTCCATAATAAAGATCATACATAACTAACCTAAACTCACCTGAAAGTCTGAGTAAACAGAAATGTCTTTATAAGTTAGTGCTTGATTTTATACGATCTAGTACTGTATTCCTTACACCTGGTACAAATACTGAAAAAAAAAAGCAATACTACAAGTACATAAGTGTTGCCAAACTGGGACAGACCAAAAGTCCATCAGGTCACAAGTACCTGGCAAGATCCCCAAAAAGTACAATACATTTTACGCTGCTTATCCTAGAAATAGTGGATTTTCCCCAAGTCCATTTTAATGGAAAGTCTGCATTTCAAAAACCCATTAAACCAAATCCACACAGCTCCAACTGTGCCATTAAAAAAAAAACCACATAAAATTTAACAAGATCTCATGATCTACGAGACTGAATACAGCAGACATACCAGAGAACCCTTTGACCCAAGCTCATTTATTTTCTAGCCTCCAAATGTAATGAAGCTGAAGGGCTTCAGTGCTAACATATTTTCTGAAGCCTGACAAACAGCATGGAAGAATATTGTGGTTACTATTTATTATGCTAGTATGGCATTTATGTCTATTCAAATGTTTCACATTTTATGCTTCACTGTGTGTCATTTACTACTACTACTACTATTTAGCATTTCTCTAGCGCTACAAGGTGTACGCAGCGCTGCACAAACATAGAAGAAAGACAGTCCCTGCTCAAAGAGTTTACAATCTAATAGACAAAAAATAAAGTAAGCAAATCAAATCAATTAATGTGTACAGGAAGGAGACGAGGGTAGGTGGAGGCGAGTGGTTACAAGTTCTACCATCCCACATGATGGCCTAGTGGTTAGGGTGGTGGACTCTGGTCCCGGGGAACTGAGGATCTGAGTTCAATTCCCACTTCAGGCACAGGCAGCTCCTTGTGACTCTGGGCAAGTCACTTAACCCTCCATTGCCCCATGTAAGCCGCATTGAGCCTGCCATGAGTGGGAAAGCGCAGGGTACAAATGTAACAAAAATAAAATAGATACTATTTGAGATTCTACATGGAATGTTGCTATTCCACTAGCAACATTCCATGTAGAAGGCTGCGCAGGCTTCTGTTTCTGTGAGTTTGACTCACAGAAGCAGAAGCCTGCGCGGCCACATTGGTGATCTGCAAGGGCTGACTTGTACATGGAATGTTGCTAGTGGAATAGCAACATTCCATGTAGAATCTCAAATAGTAGCAACAGTGGAGGAGTGGCCTAGTGGTTAGAGTGGTGGACTTTGGTCCTGGGGAACTGAGTTCGATTCCCACTTCAGGCACAGGCAGCTCCTTGTGACTCTGGGCAAGTCACTTAACCCTCCATTGCCCCATGTAAGCCGCATTGAGCCTGCCATGAGTGGGAAAGCGCGGGGTACAAATGTAAACAAAATAAATAAAATTCAAATAACTGCTATAACTGCTGTTTCTAATGAAGTGCTAATGCCTACGACAGACTATGTTTTGCCAAACTACAGGCTGTATCACAGAGGATTAGGAGGATTACCAAATAACCTCAAAAAGGAAAAAGGAAAAAAAAAAAAAGTGGTCCCCCTTACATTTGATTTGACTAGCGGGGACGATTTCATATTTTTTTTTACAATCACAATTTTTTGACTTCTATGTACATGCCTAAAAAGAAATCTAGCCCTGGATATATATGAGAAAAAAAAAATTGCTTATTTAGAGAACTTTTCTGAACAACTTATTTATTTGTTTTACCAGTATGTGTATTGGTTCTGAAGCAACCCCCTGGTGGGCGAAACACAGCCACGTTGGGCACTCTTTTATTTATGATTCTCTAATAAAGATTTTGTAATATTTTCTATGGTGTCTGCTTCAATGGCTAGTAAGGTTGCATTCAGAAAGCAGCAAAGCACATGCTGTCCTCTTTAACCTGCTTTAATAACTTTGTTGCTTTTAAAATGTTTTCAAAGCTCTGGGTGAAAATTCATCTCAGCAGTTTGATAATTTGCTGAATGATCAGGGGCATGGGACTAACTGTGTTGCTGAAAAGAGTTGTTCTTTTGTTTTTGTGGCTTTTGACATGACTTCTATAGAAACACCCTGCCATGATGGAAACAATATAGCCTCCCCTCCTCCCAGCTTTCTATTTCTGTATCAAAAGCTCATTTGAACAGGGAATTTCCTTCTTTGTTTATTTTGTACAGCGCTGCGTAACACTAGTAGCGCTCTAGAAATGTGAAGTAGTAGTAGTAGTATTAGAATTTTTTTTTTACAGATTAGTAAAAAGAAAACCGGGTAGGGAGGGACCTCCAGGCAGCGTTTCTGTTTCATTTCTCCGACGTAAGGCGGAGATCCGGAGGCTGGTGGGAGGAATCTGTCTGAGAGGTCTTCCCTTCCCCCTCCCGTCCCCACCCCCACCTCACGGAACAGACGTCTCGGTCAGCAGCAACCAGAGAAACGAAAGCTAAGTTTGTTTAGTAGCTTGCTTTGCAGATTGAATTACTACAAAAGTACAGGGCATGCTCAATTTGAATATAAGAAGGCAAGGCGATATCACCTGACAAACCCATGACAGGCTTTAAACAATGCCCATGTTGTGCAACTTGCAAAACTTTCAAAGCAGATAATGGAAGTCCCATCAAAACAACATTGCAAAAGTCAAAACAAGGAAAGAGCACTGCTTGCAACACTTCTTTTTTTGTTTGTTTTTATTTCTTATTAATCGCAGCATACCCAAAAGGAGTTCAGTACAATGGACACAGTAAAAGAAGAGCTGGACATATCCAGGAATTACATACAGATACGACACAAATGGTCATACAAATACATTTTGCTTAAAATGTAGTTAAAACATACTTTTCAAATAAATAGGTCTTTAAGACTCTGCTGAACATCCTGTAAAGTGGAACAGATGATCATATCTGAATAGGACAGAGTTCCAACACTTCGCTGCAGCGGCGTAGCCACAGGTGCGCCCACTTAGGGCTCAGGCCCGCACAACAGTAGCACACGTTTAGCGGTAGCTGGTGGGGATCCCAAGCTCGGCCAGCTCAAGATTTCCCCCTGATGGTAACGAAAACGCTACTCTCCACAATAACGGCACCTGCGCAGGCTCAGTTTTCAGTGCATGCCTGCTGCAGACTGCCAAGATGGACAGAAGCGTTTTCTCACCAGCTGAGTTATTTTTTGGGTGGTGGTTTGGGGGGGGGGGGGAGGGGGGAGGGAAGAACACTTGGTGCCCACCCAAAATCTGTTGCCTGGCTACGCCCCCGCTTCGCTGAGAAGTACGTCAATGAGGCCCTGTTTGATACTGTAGATCGCACTCCATGCAGGGAGGGAAATATCAGATCCAAATAATTTCCTGAACATCTATCTCTAAGGGGTCTTTTACCAAGCCGCAGTAGAAAGCTGGACGTCTTGGCGTTTAACGCCAGCTGATTTCTACGGTGAGCTCAAAATGTTACCATGGCGGGGCTGGTGTTTGGGAGGCGGGGCTAGTGCTGGGCAGGACTTCTACAGTCTGCGCCCTGAAAATGGCAGATACAAATCAAGGTAAGGTATACACAAGAAGTAGCACATATGATTTTATCTTGTTGGGCAGACTAGTTGGACCGTGCAGGTCTTTTTCTGCCGTCATCTACTATGTTAGTAAAAGACCCCCCTAAGCTTGGGACATACAATCCAATTAATCAAATAGTCAGATACTGCTCCCTGTAATATCTGATAACATAGTAACATAGTAGATGACGGCACAAAAAGACCTGCACGGTCCATCCAGTCTGCCCAACAAGATAACTCATATTTGCTGCTTTTTGTGTATACCCTACTTTGATTTGTACCTGTGCTCTTCAGGGCACTATCCCCGCCTCCCAACCACCAGTCCCGCCTCTCACCACCGGCTCTGGCACAGACCGTATAAGTCTGCCCCGCACTATCCCCGCCTCCCAACCACCAGCCCCACCGCCCAACCACCGGCTCTGGCACAGGCACAGACCGTATAAGTCTGCCCAGCACTATCCTCACCTCCCCAGCCCTGCCTCCCAACCCCGGCTCTGGCACAGACCGTACAAGTCTGTCCAGCACTATCCCCGCCTCCCAACCACCAGTCCCGCTTCCCACCACCGGCTCTGGCACAGACCGTACAAGTCTGCCCAGCACTATCCCCGCCTCCCAACCACCAGTCCCGCTTCCCACCACCGGCTCTGGCACAGACCGTATAAGTCTGCCCAGCAGACAAATAAATGTTCAGAGTTTAAAAACACTGTCCAAAAATCAACAAAATCCAAAGATTGCACAACCATTGCAAAATTCTAATCTTATAAAAACACTGCCCACACAATGTTCAATACATGTGAGTACACAGTAAGATGAGATGACAGACTTGATCGACTTACCAACTAGAAACACATCAGAATCAACACGAACATATCTAAATCTGCACTACCCAAGCTGCAAAGGCCTCAAATACAAGTCAACTTACGCATCCAGCTTTTCCTACATAAGCACACAACTCTGCAACACGTTACCAAAAGCCTTGAAAACGACGCACGACCACCTAAACTTCCGGAAATCACTAAAAAGTAACCTATTCAAATAAGGCATACCCTGCCGATCCAACCTAAATGCCTGATCTCTGCGACACAACAAGACTAAAGTACGTAATGGACATAAATCAACTCTTCCGCTGTACGTTTCCCTAAATGTGACTGTGCCGCATGAACTTTATCCTACCACATCACTTTGTATTTGTTCTCACCGGAGCCGGCAAACACCCTTCGATACTATGTAAGCCACATTGAGCCTACAAATATATGGGAAAATGTGGGATACAAATGAAATAAATAAATAACAAGGTACCAGAACATAAAATATGTCCTATCGGAGTTATCAAGGCCTTGAAAAACACTATCCTTCAGTGACACCATCAGAGTCTCTACTCCATAACCTTTCCTAAACCCATGCTGTTAAGGATCCACTTGATAAGTGGAGGAGTAGCCTACTCATTAGGGCAGCAGACGTACAGACAAAGACACCAGGGTTCAAATCCCACTATGGCTCCTTGTGCCAACAGCAAGTCACTTAACCCTCCGCTGCCTTAGGGGACAGGGAAATACCCACTGTACCAGAATGTTAATTTGCCTTGAACTACTGTACTAGTTGAAAGACATAAGCTAAATATATATCTAATAAAGTTCTTTTCAAAACTAAGAAGATATTGTCTCTGTTCAGTACTGCTGCCATTATCTCCATAAGAATGGAACATCTAACATCATGACCAAAATAAGGGGCCCAGTCAGTCATGATCATTTTAAGTACCCCCCCCCAAAAAAGACATAGTAGTAATCAAGTTCCATACTAAATCATAAATTGACATCATTTATATGACAAAAGAAGTCCCCATGCATGTACCACCAACCAATCTCTTAACTGACCTTTGCCTGACATCCCAAATGCATCAGGACCAGGCATCAATTCACACTGATTAAATTCCCAGATATTAGTCAGGTCACAGACAAAGATAAATCGCTTTATCTGTTATTCCAAATGTGACCTCTTCATACTGTTTGCTTAATTCTATTATGTTACCCATGTTCTTTATGTAATACTACTACTACTACTAACAAACATTTCTAAAGCGCTACTAGGGTTACGCAGCGCTGTACAATTCAAACATAGAAGGACAGTCCCTGCTCAAAGAGCTTACAATCTAAAGGTACTAATTGTATCCTTTACTCTGGAATGGTGATTGCCATGACAGAACAATGTAAGCCACATTGAGCCTGCAAATTGGTGGGAAAATGTGGGATAAAAATGCAACAAATAAATAAATAAATCCCAGGGCTGGTTTCAATACTTTTACAGTCTCTACGTATATTACTACCTAGCTTCATCCACTGACTGGCGGTATTCTCCCAAAACACAACTATAAGCAACCTTATATAGATCACTGTTTATACCATTTTCTCTCCAACCACTGTAACATATGCCTTTTATTCTTCACAATTCCACTTTATAGCTAGGAGCACAGGAAGACACCTTGTGTAATGTCATGCATCAGCTCAAGACAAAAGTGAGTTTGTCAGGTAAGGAAGTGCCAGCATTACACAAGCTGCCAAGCTGAGCAGTAAACTGTAATGAGAAAAGGGGAAATGTACTTAAGCTGACTTGGAATTTTCTAGTGTAAGTCCTGGTGTACTTTTAGTGTAATACAGGGCTCGCTGAGTGTTGAACACCAGGATGCCAGGGATGTGGCAGGCAAGGTGTATCGAACATCCTCCGTCTCTGTATCCCCCACCCCCCCTCCAGCTCTAGCTCACTTGGATCTGACCAGATTTCCAGTCTTCTTTTTTTGCTGCTCCCATCTTGTAGAATTGTCTACCACCTTTACTTCAGACTAAATTATCATTTAGTAAATATAAAGCGGCTTTGAAAACTCATAAGAATAGCCATACTGGGTCAGACCAATAGTCCATCTAGCCCAGTATCCTACTTCCAACTGTGGCCAATCCAAGTCACAAGTACCTGGCAGAATCCCAAATAGCAGCAAGGTTCCAAGCCACCAATCCCAGGGCAAGCAGTAGTTTCCCACATGTCTATCTCAATAGCAGAATATGGGCTTTTCCTCCAGGAACTTGTCCAAACCTTTTTTCTTAAACTCAGATTTGCTAACCGCTGTAACCACATCCTCTGGCAACAAGTTCCAGTGAAAAAAAATATTTCCTCCTGTTCATATTGGCCTTTCACCCTAACAGTTTGTTTCCACTGATTTTAGATAAAGTTTTACTTCTTTATAACAGAAGATCTATGCAGCTCTGTGCATTTCCAGTTCCAACAATATGTAATGTTGCAGCCCACTAGGGGCAGTACAGACATTCATGCAGCCCTCTGTGTATAAAGGTTGCCCACCCTTTGTCTAGCTGCTGAGTGGAGTTCACCATTACCACAGCCCTATTATTCTTTTCACTTTCTGCTTTCTCCGGTCTCTTATATCCCTAGAACTTTCTACTTTTTTTGTTGTTGTTACATTTGTACCCCGTGCTTTCCCACTCATGGCAGGCTCAATGCGGCCTTACATGGGGCAATGGAGGGTTAAGTGACTTGCCCAGAGTCACAAGGAGCTGCCTGTGCCTGAAGTGGGAATCAAACTCAGTTCCTCAGTTCCCCAGGACCAAAGTCCACCACTAGGCCACTCCTCCACTGTTGCTACTATTTGAGATTCTACATGGAATGTTGCTATTCCACTAGCAACATTCCATGTAGAAGTCAGCCCTTGCAGATCACCAATGAGGCCGTGCAGGCTTCTGCCTCTGTGAGTCTGACGTCCTGCACGTACGTACAAGGAGCTGCCTGTGCCTGAAGTGGGAATCGAACTCAGTTCCCCAGGACCAAAGTCCACCACCCTAACCACTAGGCCACTCCTCCACAACATGAATGGTGTTGCTTTCTCCTTACTAGATTGACTGCAAACTGCCTTGTTTTGCCTTCAAGAAAGGGAATATCAAGTTCAATAAACATGACATTTCTGGATAATTGGCAACCGTGTGTGTAATGCACTCCCTCCTCCCCTCTCTTATTCCCCTCACTTCATTCTAACGCACCCTTCTCCCTTCCTTCCCAGCCGGTGACTCCTTGTACACTACATATCTATCTCTTGTATTCCACCTATAGCACAAAGTTCAAGGTAGATTACAAAGCAAGAGATAGAGCGGTTATCTAGGAATTAAAAAAACAAGTAACAGGCTACAATTTTTTAAGATAAGCTATATTCACTAAACAAACTGGTTTTTACAGCTCTCTTAAACATATTGAAACTATTCATGTGTCACGAACACAGGGTGGTGAGCCCTTGGGCCATGGCTGGACTCCGACTATGGCAAACAAGTCCCCCGGGCTGGCACAAGACAGACACCAAGGCAAGGTGATCCAAAACAAGAATTGAAGCAATGCAGGAACCGATGCAAGGCTGGAACCAGGGAGTACTGGGCAAGGCAGGCCAAGACTAGACACGATGTGGCAAACAGGGCTAGAACTGGATCCGGACAAGACAAGGCAAAAATTGGGTCCAGACAAGGCAAGGCTGGACAAGGCAAGAACAAAAACCAGACCAGACAGAGCTGGACAAGGTAAACAGGACATGACTAGAAACAGGTTGGACAAAGCAGGCAGGACTAGAACTGGAACCAGACAGCAGAACAAGGCAAGAAGTGGAACGAGACAGGGCAAAGCAGGAACTCGAAATGGACAAGTCAAGGAGAACAAGGACTGGAGCTTGGCAGGAACTCGGAGACAAGGCAGGAACTAGGCAAGGCTGGGTTCAAGATCCAAGGCAGGAACTGGAACAAAGCAGGAACACGATGACAAGGCTGAAGACCTCTTGCGAAGGCCCCAATGGAAGCAGGCACCGCCCTTAAGTACCCCCAATGCCGGAAGCGGATCTCTGCAGGTGTCCTGGAACTCCAGCATGCTGCTCCTTTAAGGGTAGATCTTTGGCGCATGCTCATGCCATAGAGCCAGCACCTGGAAGTTGTCACACAAGAGCGGGCTGTGGACCGAAGAATAGAGCATCTGTGCAACAGAGGTGGGGCGGGGGGGAAGACCGGAGCAGGAGTCACGGCATGGTATTAACATCAAGGATCTTATCTTGGAAGACAATAAATTCCATGCCTTAGCCACTTGGTAAGATAATAATAAAGTAAACATTTTACTTGATGAACTATTTCTGGGATTTCGAGAGATCAAACTTGTAAACTGGGATTCCCCCAACCTCTCTTTCTTCTTATCACTTCACTCATCCCTTTCCCTGCCATTCCATTCCTATCTCTTTCACTTATTTCTCCAATCCAAGAAGCACAGTAGGCCAGAGAGCAGATAATCCAAGATGTACTTATACCTGTGTAGCAAAAACATTCTTACTCATCTATATGTTACAACTTTGCCTTACCCTTCACTACCAATTATAATGTTCTAGTACATATTGTGTTGTCATTGCAAGTAGCATACCATGCCATACTTTGTATTGTTGTTCGAATATTTTTACTGCTCTAATTGCCTCCTGCTCATGTTTGATCTGTTTTTACTGTACACCGCCTTGAGTGAATTCCTTCAAAAAGGCGGTAAATAAATCCTAATAATAAATGGGATAGGTGAAGTTGGAATAATTTAATGTTACTGAAATCAGTCTGATCTGGTATATTGATGGCCCCGCATTATTATGAGATTACTATGGCTGAATGTTAAGTTAGCCAACGCAGAGAGAAATCATGAGGAAAATAAAACAAAGTGAGAGTGTTTTATTTAGGGGCTTAATACTAAAGCATGAGGTTCGATTTACTTCTCTATCCCTCTTCTTTTTCTAACTCTCTCTGAGTCCATTAAAATTATTATATGTCATCCCTTGGGTGAAACTCCAATATTCGTCATCACTCTAAGACAAACTCTTCACAATGTAAATCAATCAAATACACATTTATAAGGAGGAAACATCTCAGTGGCACCTCCTACCCCAATAAGGGATAAGGCTGGGGTAGGAGGTGCCACTGAGGCATAGGAGCCAACTTTTCAAAATTATTGGGGGTGCTAAGCCCAATGGAAATAACCCCTCCCTGGACACATACAAGGAATGTTCTCAATATTGGGGGTGCTCAAGCACGCTCCTATGTACTGAGGTCAAATGTGTATTTGATCAAGTTACACTGTGAAGAGTTTGTCTTAGGGTGAAGAATATTGGAGTTACTCATAGAGTCCCCTAAGCCGTGGGCCTATCGGTTTGTAATCCCTTGGGTGAAAGTCATCTTTACTAGTAAACTAGCAAGTTGGAAGGTGGGGGCTGCTAGGAGGGGAGATGGACTGTTAACATAGTAACATAGTAGATGACAGCAGAAAAAGACCTGCACGGTCCATCCAGTCTGCCCAACAAGATAATTCATATTTGCTGCTTTTTGTGTATACCCTACTTTGATTTGTACCTGTGCTCTTCAGGGCACAGACCGTATAAGTCTGCCCAGCACTATCCCCGCCTCCCAACCACCTGCTCCTCCTCCCAACCACCGGCTCTGGCACAGACCGTATAAGTCTGCCCAGCACTATCCTCACCTCCCAACCACTGTTGTTACCAAATATATAACACTGTGGCACATCCATACCATTCATTCTCCAAAATACCTAAATTATTTCATCTTAAGCAGGCATGTAATCAAATGCATCCTGGAGAGGGTAAGGCAAAGGATTTTGTGAGGGTTCATCCTAAATCGTTTATGCAGCACAATCCCTTAAAACGTGGGATACATGGTGCATCCCTGGACTCAGTCAAGGAATTTGTTTAATATTGGGGGTGCTCAAGCACCCACAGAGCTGGCTCCTATGCCCTGCAGCCCAACATATCCCTGCTCCCACTCTTCTCTCCGTAATCCAACACTTTCCTGTCCTCCCCAGTGCAATCCAACATCCCCCGCTACCCTCCCTCCTCTGATAGTCCAGCATATTCGCCTTCCTTCCTCCTGTTAGTCCAGCATCCCCATCCCGGTGGTGCAGCAGAGCACCATAGGGCGTCTCGCTCTGCAAAGAGCGAGGTTTGGTTGGTTCTTTCTGACGCAGACTAACTTCCTGTTACGGAGTGGGCGGGGACACGATAGGATCTCAGCCAGAGCTCGCGGTTGCTGGACGCCCCAAGAAGGTTAAATAGGAAGCGGGATGAAGTAAAGAAGGTGAAGCTACTTAGGTGAAGCTTTGTTTCCTCTTCCCCGCGCAGCCGTCATCTAGTACACTCAAAACAAAGCAGGCAAGCCTATGAACGGTTGCATCCCCGTTGTGGTTCTTTAATGTTATTAGGTAGCATTTTTTTTTATTATTATTTAATCTCACTTTTATTTTCAAACATGCTGCCTTGTGCAGCAAACGAATGTACACAGAGGATGTATTGGTTAGAGTTCTAATTTGTTCTACATTTTAAATCATTGTGTCTTGTCATTTGGAGGGCTGCCCATAGGCACTCCCTGTATTCGTGCAGAGATTTTCACCTAGCAAAGAAACACCAAAACAGACATCATGCTATGAGAATCAGGTACTTAACAATCAGACTTACTATTTATAAGTACAATTTAAAAAAAAAAAACATTAATTAGGTTGAAACTGAGAGCATTGAACATTTTTTTCCTGTGCCTACATCAAAAGAAAAAGATGGCATGTGGGAACTTGCTCCTTTTTGTTTTGTGGAATGCAGTGGTATGTTACAAAAATGCACTTGCCTTTTTTTTATTTCTACTATTTCACAGATATGTATTGAATAATGAGGTAGGGGCTTCCTTCATGCAGAAGTTCTGTCCAAAGGCAGTCTAAATGTGACAACATTGTCCAGTTCAGCACACTAAAAAAACTCAAAACCACAATCCAGGAAACTTGAACGAGCGTGGAAAAAAACAAAGATGAACATACACTCAATGCATGGAAACAAGGACACAGAAAATACAAATACGCAATAAGACAAACCAAAAGGTCCTATTACAAAACTAAAATAGGACCACATTACAAAGATATGAAGAAACTATTTCAACTCGTGAATAGGTTACTAGACACCACCCCTATCACCACAACCAACACAGACATCCCACCCGCAGACAAACTTGCTAATTACTTTAACGAAAAAATAATAAAATTACGCAGCACACTTCCTCAGCACAACACTGACATCAAAAACTTCTTCAATGACCTGGACCAAATCCCTGGTGGATGCCCAACTGACCGTTTCTGGTCAACATTTACTCTCCTCACCACTGAATCAGTCACAAAAACGACTCATAGGTTTGCCAACACCCACTGCAAACTGGACATATGTCCCAGTCATCGACTCAAATCCGCCCCTGACCGCTTCATAGCAGACCTCACATCCCACCTAAACTTCATGCTACAACAAGGCCTTTTCCCCGAGGAATATGGCAACATCCTACTCACCCCAATACCAAAAGACACCAAGAAAAACACAAACGACCTAACCAATTACCGCCCAGTTGCGTCTATACCACTAGTAGTCAAAGAGGCATATTTTCAAAGCACTTAGCCTCCCAAAGTTCCATAGAAACCTATGGAACTTAGCCTCCCAAAGTGCTTTGAAAATATGCCTCAAACTGATGGAGAGCTTGGTGACCAAACAGCTTACGGAATACGTGGACAAGTTCTCAATACTACACAACTCACAGTCAGGGTTCCGCCCCCACCACAGTACCGAAACTGTCCTAGTCACACTCTTGGCCAAATTCAAGCAAGAAATAGCCACAGGTAAAAGTATACTTCTCCTCCAATTCGAAATGTCGAGCACATTCGACATGGTAAACCACAATATACTACTAAGACTCCTTGGCCATTTCGGGATTGATGGAAACATACTTAACTAGATAAAGGGTTTAATAAACCACCAGAACTTACCGAGTAAAATCAAACTCAAACATATCATCACCGTGGAAAGCTACCTGTGGAGTACCTGAAGGATCACCATTATCACCAATACTCTTCAACATGATGATGATCCCACTGGCAAAGTCCCTATCCAACCGAGGCCTCAACCCATTCATCTATGCAGACGATGTCACAATCTACATTCCCTTCAGTCATGACTTGACAGAAATAACCAATGAAATCAATGACGGCCTGAACATCATGAACTCCTGGGCAAATTAATTCCAACTGAAACTGAACACTGAAAAAAACACACTGCCTCATCCTCTCACCTCAACATAACAATTACAAACCCACATCCATAAACACCCTAGAACACACCCTCCCTACTTTAGACAGCCTAAAAATACCCGGCGTCACAATTGACCGCAACCTTACCCTTGAGATCCAAGTAAATTCCGTAATAAAGAAAATGTTCTATTCAATGTGGAAACTTAAACAAATAAAACCTTTCTTCCCGAGGGAAATCTTTCGAAACCTATTACAATCAATGTTCCTAAGCCATGCATATTACTGCAACATAATCTATGCGGGATGTAAAGAACAACTCGCAAAAAAACTCCAGACCATCCAAAACACAGCTGCCAGGCTGATATTTGGTAAATCACACTTCGAAAGTGCTAAACCCCTCTGAGAAAAGCTGCACTGGCTCCCAATCAAATAACTTATTATCTTCAAAATCTGCATCTTTGTCCACAAAATTATCTACGGTGTATTCCCAGGATACATGACAGATCTCATAGATCTACCAACCAGAAACAGAATCGGATCATCACGATCATAACTTGTTGGAGGTGGTGCTGGCGGCGGCAGGGGGTGTCAGCAATAGCAGTGGCGGGGGGGGGGGGGCTAAAATGTGTCCCCTCACCTCTGCTCTGGTCCCCCTACCGCTGAAGTCAGATACGCCCCTGCTCCATGCAGGGAGGGAAATATCAGATCCAAATAATTTCCTGTACATCTTCTATCTCTAAGGGGTCTTTTACCAAGCCGCAGTAGAAAGCTGGACGTCTTGGTGTTTAACGCCAGCTGATTTATACGGTGAGCTCAAAATGTTATCATGGCGGGGCTGATGTTTGGGAGGCAGGGCTAGTGCTGGGCAGGACTTCTACGGTCTGCGCCCCGAAAATGGCAGTTACAAATCAAAGTAAGGTATACACAAGAAGTAGCACATATGAGTTTATCTTGTTGGGCAGACAAGATGGACCGTGCAGGTCTTTTTCTGCCGTCATCTACTATGTTTCCTAAACTTACATTACCCAAATTGCAAAGGACTTAAATACAAAACAACTTATGCATCCAGCTTCTCCTACGTAAGCGCACAACTATGGAATGGACTCCCAAAAGCTGTAAAAACAATGCATGACCATCTAAACTTCAGAAAATCACTAAAAACCAACCTGTTCAAAAAGGCTTACCCCACTGATCCAACGTAAATCCCCACACCCAGCAACACAGCACAACTAATGATCGTACAGGACAATATTCAATCTTTATTCCCTTCGACCTTCATGGTGCCTGACACACACCTACCTCATCTGACCACAATACAACCTTGTATTTGTTATCAACCAACTGGCGAACGCCTTTACAGTATTATGTAAGCCACATTGAGCCTGCAAATAGGTGGGAAAATGTGGGGTACAAATGTAACAAATAAATAATTAAATATTAGCTGCCAAATTCATACAACGTTAATTATGTTCAATGGAAAATACATCAGTTGGCTCAGGCTGCTTGCTATGTGAATATTCCATCACTGTTTCATTATTGATACCAAGTAGAGCATATTAAGGGCATTTGCTGTAAAGTTTTTAATTATTTATTTATTTATCTAGTCCTTACATGTACATAGTTTTATTTTTTAAACCCAAAGGAGAATCCTAAGGGTGGTTGAAAAATTAGGTATAAACTATATTGTTGTTTGTTTGTTTGTTTACTTTACTTGTTTTGGACTGCTTTGGGTCCTGCTGATCTGTCCATCTGCTGTCTGGAATTTTGGAAGATGGAAATGAGAAAATAAAAATAAAAAATTGGATGTACTCTGTAGAAGTTATTGTTTACTTTTGCAATGTGCATATGGATGCCTGTTCTGGTGTATGCGTGTGATAATATTTGAATAACTATCTATACTTATGGCTATGATTTCTGAATATGCGGCATCATTAAAAGACAGACTGTTAAATGTCCAGCGGGGTATATATGGTAATCTCATCTTTTTTAAATGTTTCAGACATTTCTGTGTACTTGCTCCCATGATATAACTGAATTCTATTATTCTTCTCACTGTATTTTCAAATGTAAGTCACATTGAACTCAAGTTTGCTTGGGATAATGTGGAATGTAAAAAAAAAATCCTTTATCCTCCACCTTTTAAGACACTGCCTATCCAGCTGGATGGTGATGGCACAATGGAAGCAAGTTTGGTCCAGTGAAGACTAACTCAAAATAACCAGTTCCTTAACTGGGCCCTAGTATTATCACATTGAAAATGTGACCATACCATGCCTCTGTGGTTATGTTCCACTAGTAATTTAAATGATTAATTGTCTATTTTGAAAGGATTATATAACCTTTAGATGCATAACTAGGAACAAAAACATTCACTTATTTATTCATAAGACATAAGCATCGCCATGCTGGGACAGACCAAGGGTCCATCGATCCCAGCACCCTGTCTCCGACAGCGGCCAAAAGAACAATTCCTCATGTACAGCCATAAAACAACCTTTTAGAGTGAATAGTGTTCACAATGAGATCCTTTTATCGACCATGTGGAAGAGATAAGAGTTAAGAGTCTTCAGTTTTGGTACAGTAACAATACAAGAACAAAATATAAGAAAACCAACGCATTAAGGGCTTATATAATAGCCCATTTAGTTGTGTTTAAACAAATGAGAGATCTGCATGAAACAACATATTTGTTTTTATTTTCACTTATAAAACCACTTGTCCCTGAAATATGCTAAAAACTGAATAACCCATTGGTGTATCTAAAATGTAAACTAATACAAAACAGATGCAGATGTGATTCCAAGTGCCCCAGTGAAAGGAGAGTTTAATTTTACTTCCATTTAACTTCAGTGTATTCCCAAGACTGATTACAACAGTTAAGATGAAGCCATCAAGAAACAGGGTATCCTCACTGAAATCTTGCTATCTGTATTATACAGAACAGTGTAGAAAAATGCACACAAAATACTACTACTAAGTACTACTTAACATTTCTAGAGCGCTACTAGGGTTAACTTACGCAGCGCTGTACAGTTTAACAAAGAAGGACAGTCCCTGCTCAAAGGAGCTTACAATCTAAAGGACAAAATGTCAAGTTGCTTGTAACCACTCGCCTCCACCTACCCTCCTCTCCTCCTTCCTGTACACATTAATTGATTTGATTTGCTTACTTTATTTATTTTTTGTCTATTAGATTGTAAGCTCTTTGAGCAGGGACTGTCTTTCTTCTATGTTTGTGCAGCGCTGCGTAAGCCTTGTACATAAGTACATAAGTAGTGCCATACTGGGAAAGACCAAAGGTCCATCTAGCCCAGCATCCTGTCACCGACAGTGGCCAATCCAGGTCAAGGGCACCTGGCACGCTCCCCAAACGTAAAAACATTCCAGACAAGTTATACCTAAAAATGCGGAATTTTTCCAAGTCCATTTAATAGCGGTCTATGGACTTGTCCTTTAGGAATCTATCTAACCCCTTTTTAAACTCCGTCAAGCTAACCGCCCGTACCACGTTCTCCGGCAACGAATTCCAGAGTCTAATTACACGTTGGGTGAAGAAAAATTTTCTCCGATTCGTTTTAAATTTACCACACTGTAGCTTCAACTCATGCCCTCTAGTCCTAGTATTTTTGGATAGCGTGAACAGTCGCTTCACATCCACCCGATCCATTCCACTCATTATTTTATACACTTCTATCATATCTCCCCTCAGCCGTCTCTTCTCCTATAGAAATGCTAAATAGTAGTAGTAGTAGCTTATAACTGCTGTTTCTATCAGCTATAATATTTTTTAAAGCTGTTTTAGTGATATTAAATGTTTATTTCAAGATAATTTATATCTGGATATGGGAAGCTTTCAAAAGAAATGAAAAAGCTGCCAAATAAGTAAAAAAATATATATATTTTGTCCTCCACCTTTTAAGGCACTGTCTAGTCTATCCTACTGGAACAGATATGGACTTTTTACAGAAGGACCACGTATTTATTATTTGTAATAATCTTTTGCTATTGTTTTCAATTTGTTTTGGGTGAACTAAAGCTCCGCCTACTTCCGGCAAGCTCCGCCTACTGGCTTCAGCCGTATAATGGACTAGATAGGAACACAACCCCCCGCCCCCCTCCCCTGTTTTCTTCAACCACCTTGGTGTTAACTATTGTCCTCCTGCTGCCGCGTATCTCTGGCCCAGTGGCGGGGGAGGGAGAGAGCCGAAGGTGAAGAGAGAGACCAAACTTCCTCCCCATGTGGTTACGCCCCTACAAGGGAGGAAAAGTACTTCCGGGTGGGAGAAGAAGCAGAGTTCCGGACTTCCGGCTGTTTTGGTCACTCACATCACACGTGTTTCTTAATTTTTTCTCTTGGATCAGCTGCTGTCGCTGCTATGTTGTCAGGACTGGATCTGATCGGGACTATCGAGGAGGAGCAGGAAGTTCCCGGAGAGTCGGACTCCGAGGAAGAAGAGGTGACTGAGGAAGGGGAGGGAATGTGACTGGGAGAGAGGGAGAGACTGGGCAATTATCTTGCAAGTAGAGGACAGTTTCTCATTTCATACTTAAATAAGGTGACTTTGTGTTTTGTCCTGATGAAAAGGAAATGTCATGCAAACTACCCGTCCCCTTCTCAAAAATTATATGCATTTATTGGGGTTTATTAACTGCCTTAATCAAGAGATTCACCCAAGGTACATAGAACTTACAATTTTGTTAACAGCATAACAATAATAAAATAACCAAGAATAAACATAAATACTAAATGAGGTAAACTTGAAAAAAGTAGATTGAAACCTAATAATAGAACTGGCAAAAAACTATCAAAAATATACACATTTAACCACTGGAATTAAAATGCCAGATATAATACAATGTTAGTGTAATGGTACACCTAATAAGCATGCATTAGAACATTAAACTAACAGAGATATGATGCTAAAGCATTTCTACAATGCGTCTTACCATATAGCTGAGGGACTAAGAGCAGATATATGATGGGAACAAGATGGGGGCTAGAGTCAATTGGGATAATTTGATGGTTGGCTAAACTCGAGACAAGTTATTTGTATAGTTAAGCAAGAGGTAAGGAACTGATCTAAGTTACAGTGTTTGTAGCAAGCTAGTCCAGGTGCAGAATGAGCGAGTCAGTCACCCTGTGTTTTAAAGGTTTGGGAGAAGAGTCAGGCTTTCACCTGCTTGCTGAAGTAGAGGTAATCTCGACTTATACGTAGCCCCTCAGGGAGTAAATTCCAGAGTGTGGGGGCTACTCCTGAGAGGTCTCGCTGGCGGGTATCGCATCATACAATTTCTTTTGACGAATGCACAGATAGTGATGATCCTTGAGAGGACCTTAAAGGTGTGTAAAGGGCTAACTTATTCTTTAAGTCCTCTGGAAGGGTGTGAAGTGGTCACGCTGTTCGCAGCCTTCTATCAGTCGTGCTGCAGTATTCTGAATTAGTTGGAGCTGATATAAACTCTTTTTGGTTTGGCCAGTGTACAGGGCATTACAGTAGTCTAGTCGTGATGTTAGCATGGCATGGACCACTGTGATTGAGCGAAAGATGAGATCCTTAATGCAGTTTGATGCCACTGAAGTGTAGATAAGCATTCCAGGTGCATCTTGAGTGCAACCAGAGCCACTGAGGGAGTTTAATAGAATGTTTGTTGGAGCAGTAGGCTGAGAACTAAGGAAGCCAGGGATCAAATCCTGCTGACACTCATTCTGACTTTGGACATGGGTGCTTGAGTACCCCTAATTTCCATTGGGTTTAGCACTACCCAGTCATTTTGAAAAGTTGGTTCCTATGACTTTGACAAGAAGAGTGGGGACCTGGGGGTGATCAGATCTGATTTGATCATCTTAAGGTGGCAAAACAGGCAGAAAAAGCAACTGCAAAAGCTGGAAGAATGCTTGGTTGCACACAAGAATTCTCCAATGAGTACCATGCAACACAGAGTTTGTACAGTCTTTGAGGTTGCTTTTACATCTTGACTATTTCCATATAATGCACTCTCCTGGGCTGTCTTTTTTTGTCATACCATAATTTTTTTTTGCTTGACTTATTGACTCTGGACTGTCTCTTATGTCTCTGTAAAATGCTGCATGGTCCTGGTGGTGTGCATAAACCTTTTGGAAAATAAATGCAAATAAAAAAAATAGGTAAAAAACCCCCCCAAATAGTAGTAGTAGTAGAACAAATATGAGAAAATGGCCTAGTCAGTGATTAGAGCAAAGGCCTTCTGCTACTGGAACTTCTTGTGGCCTTGGGTAAATCTCTGTATTTGTTGCCTGAGGAATCCACTTAGGGGCCCTTTCACTGTACTATGATAATAAGTGCTTATGCACGTCATTCCTGCGCGCAAAAAGCCTTTTTTACTGTGTGGGTAAAATGGCCAATTTTTCTATTCCCAGCATTAATTTTCTCATTAGTGCGTGAGCACTTACATACACCTATTTTGTAAACAGTAAGGGCTCACGCACTGATCGGTTACGTGCACATATAAAAGTTACCATGGGATACCTGAGCGCACCTCGTGGTAAGCACTTTTTTGCTGCAATAAGCACACGTTAGTGCTTATCACAGCTTAGTAAAAGGGCCCCTTAGATTGTAAACTCTTTGGGGAAGGGGCTTACTGTACAGTGCTAGATTGTATCCTGTAGTGCTATTAAAATAAGTATTAGCGCTTCAGCATGTCCTAGACCTGGTATGTACACATGTACACATTAATTGATTTGATTTGCTTACTTTATTTTTTGTCTATTAGATTGTAAGCTCTTTGAGCAGGGACTGTCTTTCTTCTATGTTTGTGCAGCGCTGCGTACGCCTTGTAGCGCTAGAGAAATGCTAAATAGTAGTAGTAGTAGTATGTGAATCTCTAGGTCTACTGTGTATGCAGCTTTCTCATGCATACTCCGTGGCTAATCCTGAATATCACTGGCCATGGGGTTACTCCTGATATTCGACTCTATATACTGTACATTTTCTCTGTAAGATGTATGTCACATATACTATCCTCAGACTCATCTATTGCAGATACAATATAGCTGAGTGTTACTAAGCTGTGTTTTTTTCCTTTTCTCATTTTTTTTTCTCTTTGATCCAGGGTGGTTTTTTTTCCCCCCTGCTTCTTTGGGCTTTCAGAACTGCAATGTGGTGCCATGAGCCCTCACTTTCCCCTATTTTTATAACCCTTCTAACTTGAATCCATTAGTCTAGCGACTGACCTTTGCCCAGGTTCGTATATCAGGGCCTACAGTTATGGACCCCAGTATATCCACTGTGTCACGACTTTGCAGTTTTGAATGACGTCCTTCTTCCCAGGAGCTGTGTTTTCCCAATATCTGCAATTTATAAGAACTGAGTTTGCAAGTACAGTGAATTAGTCCAACCCACAGGCTAGCCAAGCATTGCAAATTAAGCAAGTTATTTGATGAAGTGTATGCATATATATCATGAATATTCACTGTGGAAATTCGAGACATATGTTTTTGTGGGAAGCAGCTGTCGTGTCAGCGTGATGTACATGTTGAAATAGTGCACTGTCCTGCACATATCTTGAGTGGGGTTGGCTACCTTCTAATGTAAAACAGAAGGATTATAAAGAACCTACAAATATGAATATTTTCAATACTTGATAGTAGTTACCTGAATGTAACTCACCTTGAACTATTTCTGAAAAGGCATTTGTTCAGTCCAAATCCCTTCCCTTATATGCTGCTGGATACTTATCGGGGAAACTGGCCTCTCAGGTGTAGCTGGTGCAGGCAGATACTTTCTTCTCTTACTATTGGCTGTTTGCATTTAGTGCCAACTCTTTTATTTGGTAAGGGACTGCTCTGGCAGCACCTGCTCAGTGATAGACAAGCAAAACATCCTGTCCCTGGTGGCAATTGACCTTCCTTTGGCTAAATCATGCCAGCTTGGCGTGGAGAACGACAACAAATTTAAGAAAGAGAGAATTGCTACACACACACTGAGCTGCAGATCTAGCATTTTTTTAAATCACTTTGGTCACAAGAGCACAGACTGCTGACTGAGGCTGAACGGAACATCAAAGAGGATAAGATCAAGCCCAAAGCTACGTGTTGGGAGGTTTTGTGTATTAGCACGGACGGTGCGATGCGCAGCAGGTTTTAAGAACTTGATAGAGATCACAACACAATAGCTTCACTAGCTTTGAAGGAGGAAGGGAGGGCTGAGAGTGCAATGATGTTCGCATGATTTCTTGCATTTAAAGAGTTCAGCCTGAGCAACAGATTTTACTGAGCACTCATAGATAGTAAGTTAGATAATTTAATAGAACACACATGAGTCACAGCAGTAAAAAAAAAAAATCAAATAAAAATAGAAAATATACAGATAGTACAACGGTTTCTAAAACAAAGTAGTCAGCAAAAATACTGACACCAGAAGGGAAAGATACCCCATTGAAAGGTCTTAAGTGGTAATCTTTATGCCGTGCTCTTGTTTTTGCAGGATGGGCCAATCATTTTGAAGCGGAAGCAGCAGCAGCAGCTGCAAAAAAACCGGAGCACGGATTTCAATGCAGACTTTGTCTTCACGGAGAAAGACAGCTTGTACGATGACAGCTGGGCCATGGCTGATGTCATGCGGCAGCTCAAGAAAAAGGTGAGTTGGTCAGGTAAGGTGTCGCCAGGCCCAGAGGGTCAGCCCACAATGTGAAAGATGTATGTCAAGGGAAACATACTTAGGCTGATTCAGAATTTTCTAATGTGAATCCCGGTGTGCCGTCAGTGTAGCACAGGGCTTACTGAATCCTGAGCGCCATGTTGCCAGTGTCACCATTTCATCAGGGCACACTAAATTAGCTTTCACAATAACGCCTCGTATGTAGCAGTACACTAAAGTAAAGATTAGGCAAAAGTTGAGTTTCCAAAGATGTGACGGAAAATGTAGATGTTCCACGGTACCAGTCATTGAGGTGCTTTACGCCAGTAGCCACATTAAAATAAAATTTAAGCAACCCCCATGCCCTCGTAAGACTTTAGGGTCTGCAGGATCCTCAGTGGCATTGTGGGTTGTCGTCCTCACCACAAGAAGCCCTGTAGAGCCCTACACAAAAAGTAGCACATATGAATTTATCTTGTTGGGCAGACTGGATGGACCGTGCAGGTCTTTTTCTGCCGTCATCTACTATGTTATGTTACTATGTTACTTGACCAAACTGTCCTTCCTGCAGTTCTGCCGCTGCTGCACCTGTACAGTTCTCTGTTGACTTTGAGCCATGTGGTGTCTGAACCCCCAAATCAGTGCCACAAGATTTGAGAGGAGCACAGGAATTCAGTACTGCGGGACTCAAACTCAACTAAGGCCAATGCAGTTTTTCAGGGTTGGTAGGTGGTAGCCTTGACTGACATGTCCAAAGCATAGAACAGGTTGCAGGAGGAGCACCAGTGAAGTGTGGCTTCAGGAATGTGAGAAACCGCAACAAGTAGCCAGCAAGATGAAGAGGAAAGGCAGCTAGCTGAAAAAGGCTCGTGGGTGATGGTGGTTAATTGAGAGAGAGGAATACTGGTGAAGATGATGAGGGAGCAGATTACTTGGAAGATGAGTTGGGTGGGTGGTTGGGGTTAAAACTGGTATGAAGGTGGGTGGTTGAGAAAGGAAGACTGGTGAAAAACAGAGCATGATTGAGAGAGGAGAAGATGGATGGGGGGGGGAGGGTGAAAGGGGAAGACTGCAGGCAGCAGTTTGTGAGGATGAGAGACATCAGGTGAAGACAGGTCGGGTGTGGCAGTAATGTATTAAGAGTCTGATTGTTCAATAAGCTTCCTTCCCTCCCATAGTCACAGAATGAAAAGTCAGCCTTAGCAAATCGGGCCTTAAAGAGAAACTTAGTGGCCGTGTGCTCTCTCAAATCTCTCCCGATGTTCCTGCTGTTCCCCCCCCCCCCCCCCCCCCCGGCTCTTCAAATTTTGGTGGGGACAATGGGGAGTTTCAAAGAGCTCTCAACTACGGGCTTCTAGATCCAAATAAAATTTGTCAAAGTCTATTGTAGAATTAAGGAGAACTTAATACTTTACTCTGCTGAGCTGATCTGTAGCTCAGTGGCATAGCCACAGGTGGGCCTGGGTGGGCCAGGGCCCACCCATTTAGGGCTCATGCCCATCCAACAGTAGCACACGTTTATTGGTAGCATTTTTTTGGTGGTGGTTGGGGGGAGGGAGAACACTTGGTGCCCACCCACTTCTTGTCTAGGCCCATCTAAAATCTGTTGTCTGGCTACGCCCCTGCTGTAGCTGATTCACTATTAGACAAAGAAGACTTCAAGCTCTCAATGTAGTCTCCTTAGACTGTTAATTTTGTATTGCTTTTTATTCACCATTGAACCAAGCCTTCCCCTACTGGAGAAGAGGCCTGCAGAAGTTGCCTCAGTAATGACGTCTACCTTCTTGCATCTCCAGACTTGTGAATTGCCGCTGTGGTGCCTCCACATCCTCTTGGACAGTAGACTCAAATCCAAGGGTGTCCAACCTCGGCCCTCACCAGGTCGGGTTTTCAGGATTTCCCCAATGAATATTCACGAGATCTGTGTGCATACAATGGAGGCAGTGCATGCAGGTAGATCTCATGCATATTTATTGGGGAAATCCTGAGAACCTGACTGGATTGCGGCCTTCGAATACTGAAGTTGGACAACCCTGATGAAATCCAAGTCGCTTGTATGGCTGTTCACAGTACTACAGCCTTGTCTTGATGCTAAGTTGAGCTTGGAACCAGCTGAGCTCACGATGATACCGGGCCGTTTGTTCCCTCCAGCTTATTGAGGAACAAGTTAATATGTCCATTGCTCTTACTGTTAGAAACATGCTGCAGGGCTTGACTTAAGCTGGGCAAAAGTAACCCCATGCATGTAAGTGCTTTTACCTAGAGCCCTCCCCCGAGTCTCCTGCCTAGGCTACTTGTGATGTAGAGGATTTGATTTGATTTATTCTGGGGCTCAGCCGGAAGTAGTCGCTCCATGGTACGCTCCAGTTTTGCATCCTTTTGAATCATTTGACATGTCTTTTCTACGCAGAGGCCAGCGACAACACTGGATGAAAAGATTGAAACCGTGCGAAAGAAACGGAAGAGCCAGGTGAGGAAGAGGATGAGGGTTTTCTCTTGTCTTCTGAGATGGAAATGCTATTTGTTGGGTTCACACCAAACACTGCTTCACAATGTGTTTTTAAGCAGCAGCTGCAGTACTCCTGGGAAGAAAACGCTGGCTTCCCTTTAATTATCCGTTTACTCTGCCAGGGGAATTACGGAAGGGGCGGTGTGGTTCAGGGACTGTGTCGGCCCTTGTCTTCATGAGCTTTGAGCGACGGAGACTCTCTCCAAGGCTGGGGACTAAAGACAGGCTCTTTCTGTAGCCGGGACGATAAGCAGTTGAGGTGGTCTGGCTGTCGGCTGCGTGTTTCAGGTCTAGGGGCTGAATTTTGGGGTTTTATACCTGCTATGTCTATCCTTTTGTATTTAAGGAGAAATCAGCCAAGGAAACTAAAAAGGCCAAGGATCAGCTGGGAGAGACGGAACTAGACATAAAAAGTGAAGAAGAAGAGGAGGAAGAGGAAGAAGGATCCTCGGAGCCTGAATTTTCATCAGCGGATGAGCAAGTTCTTACCAAAGCAGGTATGGTGTGTGAGCGCTGGTCATTTATTTTTATTTATTTATTTTTGTTACATTTATACCCCGCGCTTTCCCACTCATGGCAGGCTCAATGCGGCAGGCAATGGAGGGTTAAGTGACTTGCCCAGAGTCACAAGGAGCTGCCTGTGCCGGGAATCGAACTCAGTTCCTCAGTTCCCCAGGACCAAAGTCCACCACCCTAACCACTAGGCCACTCCTCCACTGTTGCTACTATTTGAGATTCTACATGGAATGTTGCTATTCCACTAGCAACATTCCATGTAGAAGTCAGCCCTTGCAGATCACCAATGTGGCCGTGCAGGCTTCTGTGAGTCTGACGTCCCGCACATACGTGCAGGACGTCAGACTCACAGAAACAGAAGCCTGCGCAGCCTTCTACATGGAATGTTGCTAGTGGAATAGCAACATTCCATGTAGAATCTCTAATAGTAGCAACATTCCATGTAGAATCTCCAATAGTATCTATTTTATTTTTGTTACATTTGTACCCTGCGCTTTCCCACTCATGGCAGGCTCAATGCGGCTTACATGGGGCAATGGAGGGTTAAGTGACTTGCCCAGAATCCCACTAGCAACATTCCATGTAGAAGTCGGCCCTTGCAGATCACCAATGTGGCCGCACAGGCTTCTGCTTCTGTGAGTCTGACGTCCTGCACGTACATGCAGGACGTCAGACTCACAGAAACAGAAGCCTGCGCAGCCTTCTACATGGAATGTTGCTAGTGGAATAGCAACATTCCATGTAGAATCTCTAATAGTAGCAACATTCCATGTAGAATCTCCAATAGTATCTATTTTATTTTTGTTACATTTGTACCCTGCGCTTTCCCACTCATGGCAGGCTCAATGCGGCTTACATGGGGCAATGGAGGGTTAAGTGACTTGCCCAGAATCACAGGGAGCTGCCTGTGCCGGGAATCAAACTCAGTTCCTCAGTTCCCCAGGACCAAAGTCCACCACCCTAACCACTAGGCCACTCCTCCATTTAGGATTACTGAATAACGTTCGTAGCTCCTCCCCTTTCCACCTGGCTGTCTCCTCTTTCTGCCCAGCTCTCTTCCTGGTCATGCGTCTTTCATTGCTGCCATTTTACCCCGAGAGCACTTGGCTAGGTCACTTCCTCACTATTCTTTGCACCTTGCTTGTAGAATCTTCCTGGATGGTGATCACTTCAGGCTTTGGGTTTCCACTGGGGTTTCCTGGAACACACAAGGGTCTCTTCTCAGAGAGCGTGGGGGCAGCAGAAATTTGCTTTTGAATTTTCCACATTTTGTCCAAAGATGTTGTCTCTCAGCCGTGACGAGCTCCAGAGTGGGTTCTTCAGTAGCAGGGGAGGGAAGTCCATTCGTAGGTTGTGGCCTAGCAGGAAGTCAGTCTTTTTTGCTCTCCAGGAGAGCCTCCGGTTCTTCTTACATCTGGCTGTCTTGTCTGTCTGCAGACACCCTGAAAGTGAAGGAGAGGAAGCGCAAGAAGAAAGGAGGAAAGGAGGTGAGTATCGGGACAGTTTCAGAAGCTGGAGGCAGGATTGAGTAGACAATAATGTACAAAGGAGGGGAAAAGAAATAACATAGTGGGGAATGGGGTGAGGAGCGCTGGAAGGTTGGTGGGTTGATATGGAAGGAAAGATACTGGTTTGATGTTGACACAGGGGTCTTATGTTCTTTCTGAAGTGGAAGCTAGAGCAAGAGGAGTGGGTGGGAATTGGGGAGGGGTTGTATTTTTTTTTATATATATGTTATATTTAAATGTTCTATTCATTGTTGGTGGTTTTGTCATTCTAGAAAGCTGAGAGTTTTTTCGAAGATGCATCGCAGTATGATGAGAGCCTGTCATTCCAAGACATGAACCTCTCTCGACCTCTGTTAAAGGTATCTTGATATGTCTTTCCAGCAGGAGCTCTGATCCCTTTCTATCAGCGTGCCTCAGGACTCTTTCACTCATCCGTCCCTGCATGAACTCTAAAACCTGTTCCAGCTTAGAGCCTCGCACTTATAGGTGTTGCTGTACAGATGGTGTAAGAATATTTTCCCTGTTTCCGATTGTGTGAGCCCTGAAAGCCTCAAAGTTGATATTTCTTGTACTCTTTTTGATGGAATGCGAGTGTGGGGATGCAATTCAAGTGTAAATTTGCTCTATAATGTGCCACTGATTGCTTATGGCTCCTCCTGCAGGCGATCACAGCTATGAACTTCAAGCAGCCCACCCCAATTCAGAAGGCCTGTATTCCTGTTGGGCTCCTAGGGAAGGATATCTGTGCTTGTGCTGCCACTGGGACAGGTGAAATCTTCTGCAGATACTTGGAAATGTGCTGTCTATAGGATAAGCTCCCAGGTCTGGATATTAGCTGAGGCACTGTTCCTGGGAAAGGAGAGGCTCCTAAAGACGGTCATTGTGAAGCCACCATTTCTACATGGAGCTCCCAGGTCTTGCAATGGACGACAAAACATGCAGTTTATGAAATAAATTTTTCCCTTTTTTTTAACAGGTAAAACAGCCGCTTTCGCTCTCCCTGTGCTTGAGCGACTAATCTATAAACCACGTCAAGCTCCAGTGACGCGAGTTTTGGTTCTGGTCCCCACCCGAGAGCTGGGTATCCAGGTGCATTCGGTTGCAAAACAGCTGGCACAGTTTACTAGTGTCACAACCTGCCTTGCTGTGGGTAAGTACTGGTTAGGGAAAATCTTGTTAAGGCCTGTATTTTCCACCAGCTTTCGAAACACGCCAATCTTTATCCGTGAGATGTTAAGTGTCTTTGGGGAAAAAAAGAAGAAAAAATCAAAAAAATGTAAAAAAAACAAGACGACACTTCAAATAAATGTTTTTTTTTTTAATTCATAAAATTTTTATTGAAAGGTGATATGACTCGACACAGCTGTGTTTCAGCCCAACTGGCCTGCATCAGGAGTCTATTTAAAACAAATAGAATTAACACAAATGTCAGTATAATAAAAATAATGGTAAAGATAATAAACTCAACCATAAAACCCAAAATGTAAACATATCTATCTGAAATACCATTTTTAACCAATCAAAATAGAACACATCAATATATACACAATAAATGACAGCAAGTAAAAACCTCTAATATCAGCCAAAATAATTAGTATAATCATATTGAACTAATGTTTAATTGTACAGAATATAATATAAATAATTCTAATGTAACTTAAATGAACATCATTTTAAGTAAATTAAAAGCTAAAAAATAAAAAATATAAAAATAAATTAGGTTCACGCATATCAATGTTGACTTTCCTTACTGTATATAACTAAAGAAAAATACAACTATATAAAGCACTTTGTATACACTAAATAAAAATAAATTTCATTATTAAAATATACAAAAAATGTTTATTAACTTCATTGTCAATGATTTCAAACAAAATATTATCCTATCAATGAATTTTCAACATTATACAAGTTATGTAAGAAAACGGAAAGTTCCTCAGCGACCCTCCAGACCGGTCAAGACGCGTGGGTTATGTCCTCCTACCAGCAGAGGGAGACTGAGAAAACACTAAGCTTTTGAAGCCTGTATATATAACCTGTGCAGAACCTCCACTAGCCAGTATTTTCTCAGTCTCAGCAGAGGTAGCAGTTGACAGCCTGTGCAGTCTCCAATAATCTGGTGAGGTAGTTTGTCATTGGGTCGTAGGATTTTTTCCTTCCAAACTTTATTCTGTTGCAGTACCCTGTACGTGTGTGTAAAAAAAAAAAAAAAAAAAAAAAAGTGCTTTGGGGCCCTGGGTCTGGTGGGGCCCAGTTTTTCCCCCTGGGGTGTTACACCTATGTTTGGGTCCCTCCCCCTGTGCTGCTCTCTATTTCTGTTGGCTTGGCAGCTTTGTGCCTCGGCTGCTTTCTCAGTATTGTAGCCTTGAGTGCCTTACAATTTCCAGATGCCAGAATTAGAGTACTGTGCCTTTAAGGTCAGTTATTCTATTTCGTTTTGCTTGGCAGCTTTGTGCCTCGGCTGCTTTCTCAGTATTGTAGCCTTGAGTGCCTTACAATTTCCAGATGCCAGAATTAGAGTACTGTGCCTTTAAGGTCAGTTATTCTATTTCGTTTTGCTTGGCAGCTTTGTGCCTCGGCTGCTTTCTCAGTATTGTAGCCTTGAGTGCCTTACAATTTCCAGCTGCCAGAGTTGGAGTACTGTGCCTTTAAGGGCATTTATTTCTTTATTTTCAGCGGACCGAACGGGGGTTTTGATTCCTTGCTGGAACGAGAGAGCAGCGCTTTCTCCAGTGCTTTTGCAGTGTGAGTGAGTTTTTGGTTTGGCGCGTTTGCGGAACAGCTTTTCCCTTCCCTCGTGGTTTATGGCGGCCCAGCTCCTCCGATGTCGCGAGGGGTAGAGGCGCCGGGCGCTCAGTGTAGCTTTGCGGTGCACCTATAAAGGTGGCTGCGGCACCCCCCGACTTGACCGCGGAGGGATCGATGGTGTCGGGAGTCTCCGGGTCAGCGGGAGCGTAGGCAGGGCCGCTGTCAGCGGGAACAGTTTCGGCGGGAACAGCCGCCATCTTGAGTCTGACGCGGCCCATGGAGCCGGCTGGTTTTGGGCCTGCGGCCTCCGTTTTTGGCACAAAAGGGCCTAATGACGGTCCAGGAATGGTGGGCTTTCCTCCAGATTTTGTCTGGACGCGGTATCAGGCCTGGAGATCGGGACCCCCTCCCTCCCCCCCCCCAATTGGAAGAGGGGGCTATTTCCATCTTGGCTGAGAGACCACGGTTAGAGTGGTCAGAGGACAGGCAATGTTTTTCTCCTGTAGCTGCAGAAGCTGTGCTTAGTGATCTGGGGGAGTCAGATGGAATTGACGGCTCTCAGGAGCAGGATTGGTGGATTCCTGGAGAGGATCCTTCAATAGTGCGGATTTTCCATAGAGATGAGCTGTCAGAACTCATAGATCAGGTGTCATCCACCCTTCAGTTTGGTCCTGAGGTGGCTTTGGGGGAAACTGTCCAGGATCCGTTGGTGAAGGGCATTCAGCGTCAGGCGTGATCCTTCCCTATGAACAAGGATCTCCGGGAGATGATTTGTCAGGAATGGGATTTGCCGTGTAAGGTGGCAAAGGCAATGGCGAGGCTTTATCCCCTCCCTCAGGATGATAGGGATTCCTTTAAGGCTCCCACGGTAGATGCAGTAGTGACGGCAGTAATTATAGCTACGGCTATCCCGGTTGATGGAGGAACGGCTCTCCGTGATCCTCAGGATAGGAAGTTGGGATCTTTTCTCAAGCGTAGTTTTGTTTTGTCGGCTCTAGCCCTGCAGGCCTCGGTTTGTGGGGGTCTGGTAGCTCGGGCATGTTTTCGTTGGGCCGAGAAGCTCCTGGATGATTCGGTAGATGTTGGTTCTTCTGGGGGTCAGGAGTTAGCCGACTTGGACATGGGTTCATCCTTTTTGTCTGAGGCTTTTATGATTTGTTGCCTACTTCAGACAAAAAATATGGCTATGGTTGTGGGTCTCTGCCACTTAAGGGAGCTATGCTCTTTGGAGAAGATTTGGACAAGTTAGTGTGAGGTCTTAGTGATACCAAGGTTCTATGGCTTCCAGATTTTCGGTTCAAGGCAGGGGCCAGAACTAGTTCCTCTCGGGGACGGTTTAGGGAGGCTCAGCGGTATAGGCCGGGCAGATCAAGTGGGACCTACCCCTAGCTGTCTGTTTGTCCAATTTAGATTGTAAGCTCTGTTGAGCAGGGACTGTCTTTTCATGTTAATTTGTACAGCGCTGCATAAGTCTAGTAGTGCTATAGAAATGTTTAATAGTAGTAGGACCTCTAGGGGTCGGTTTTTCCAGCGCACACAGTTCTTTCGTGAGAGTCGTCGCGGAGGGCGTGGCTTTTCCGCGGGAGGTTAGTATTCAGGCCACAATTCCCAATGAAGGTGTGCGGGCTCAGGCTCTGGTGCATGTTGGGGCTCGGCTGAGTCTGTTTTACCAGAGTTGGGCCCAAATCAGGTCAGATCAGTGGGTTCTCAAGGTGTTTCGAGGCGGATGTGCGCTGGAATTCGAAAGCTGTTCTCCCGAAGTGTTTCTGGAATCCCTCTGTCGGTCTTGGAGCAAGAGGGCAGCAGTGAGGGACACTCTGCGGTGGCTGCTCGCGTTGGGAGCCGTGGTTCCTGTTCCTTCAGATCAGCAACGCTCAGGGTGCTATTTGATCTATTTTGTGGTCCACAAGAAAGAGGACACTTTTCGTCACATTTTAGATCTCAAAAGGGTCAATGCGGCACTCAAGGTGCCCTCTTTCCGGATGGAGACGTTGCGGTCGGTCACTGGTGCGGTCAGGAAAGGAGAGTTTCTCACTTCCCTGGATTTGACGGAAGCTTATCTTCACTTTCCTTTGTGCAGCCTTTTGGTTCCAAGTTACAGGGTCCGATTCGTCGGTTCCTTGCAGAGAAGGCGCCGACGGCCCGTACTTATCGTCAGGTCCTGGGCCTGATGGCGGCGACCATAGAGGTAGTTCCGTGGGCCAGGGCGCACATGCGTCAGGTACAGTCAGCTCTGCTCAGTCGTTGGTCCCCTCTGTCGCAGGACTTGGAAATGTGTTGTCCGCTGTCGGTGGCCCCTCGTCTCAGTCTCCGCTGGTGGCTCAGTCCGCGCAATTTGGGAAAGGAATGCCGTTGGAGTCCCCACAGGGGCTGGTAATGGTCACGGATGCCAGTCTGCAAGGTTGGGGGGCACATTGTCTCAGTCAGGTAGCTCAAGGCCGGTGGTCTCGGGCAGAAGCAGAGTGGTCCATCAACCGGCTGGAAACTCGGGCCATTCGGGTGGCGCTCCAGGCCTTGACGTCGGTGGTTCGCCACAAGGCAGTCCGAGTGCTCTGTGACAATGCCATGGCAGTAGCATATGTCAACCGTCAAGGGGGGAACAAAGAGCCTTGGCGGCGCAGTTGAACTCATCTTCAGGCTCTCTTGGCAGCGCATGTGGCCGGGGTAGGTCACATAGATGCAGATTATCTCAGCAGGCACACTCTAGATCCCAGAGAGTGGTCTTTTCTTCGGTCAGTGTTCCAGTGAGTTGTGTCGGTCTGGGGACTTTCGGTGATCTTAGGGCAACGGCTCGCTATGCGCAAGTTCAGAGATTTTTTTTTTTCAGTCGCTGAAGAGACCCTTGAGCGGAGGAAATCGACACTCTTCTGTTGCCTTGGCTTCGGGAGTGACTGTATGTGTTTCCTCTGTGGCTGTTAGTCGGTCGAGTAATATAGCGCATCGAACATCACTCCGGTCGGGTGATTCTGGTAGCTTCGGATTGGCAGCGTCGACCATGGTATGGAGACCTGGTGCGGTTGGCAGGGGCGGCGGCCCTGCCTTTGTTGGGATCAGTTCTGTGTCAAGGCCCGATAATCATGCCGGATCCGGCTCGGTTTTCGCTTATGGCTTGGCTCTTGAGCGGCACAAGTTGAAGAAGAAGGGGCTTTCGTCCAGTGACTTTGCTACGATGTTGAGTTGCCGTAGACGATCCACTTCCTTGGCGTATGTCCGGGTTTGGAGAATCTTTGAGCACTGGTGTGAAGACCATCGAGTTCGGCCGTTTCACTCTTCGGTGGCGGAAGTTTTGGAATTTTTGCACGATGGTGTTGATAGAGGTCTGGCCTTGTCTACACTGAAGGTTCAGGTGGCAGCTTTGTCATGTTTTCGTGGGAAGCTTCAGTGAAAGTCCTTCGCGTCTGTGCCTGAGGTAGTGCGTTTTTTGAAGGGTGTTAAGTTGCTGCGTCCGCCTCAGTGACGGATGGTGCCTCCGTGGGATTTGAAGCTAGTTTTGGATGCTTTGATCAGGCCTCCGTTTGTGCCTCTGGTATCGGCATCTTGTAAGGATTTATCTTTAAAGGCGGTCTTGTTGGTGGCGATTACTTCAGCACAGAGTGTTTCAGAGCTTCAGGCTTTGTCTTTTAGGGAACCATTTTTGTCCTTTCTGAGGGAAAGGTTTCGTTGCGGACGGTGCTTTCCTTTTTTGCCCAAGGTGGTTTCCGAGTTCCATGTTAATCAGGTCATCTCTCTGCCAGTGTTGGGTGATATGGCTGGAGATTCGGAGCAGCGTGGTATTGCCAAGCTGGATGTCAGGAGAGTTTTGAGTTGTTATCTCTCTGGAACTCAGGACTTCAGAGCCTCTGACCGTTTGTTCGTTCTTCATGGTGGCCCAAAGAAGGGTGCAGCGGCTCCTAAGGTGACCATAGCACGGTGGTTGAAGGAGGCGGTTGCATCTGCTTACTTGGTGAAGGGTCCTGTGGTGCCTAGGGGCTGGTCTGCTCATTCCACTAGGGGAATGGCAGCCTCGTGGGCGGAGAATAGTATGATTTCTCTGTTAGATATTTGTCGGGCTGCGGTTTGGTTTTCGTTGCATTCCTTTGTGAAGCATTATAGGATTCCTGTGCATGCAAAGGACGAGGTGTGCTTTGGGGCAGCAATTTTGACCTCTGGCCTTAGTAGGTCCCTCCCATAAGTTAGTTACTGCTCTGGTACGTCCCACGCGTCTTGACCGGTCTGGAGGGTCGCTGAGGAAGGTGAAATTAGATCTTACCTGCTAATTTTCTTTCCTCTAGACCCTCCAGACCGGTCAAGAGCCCGCCCTGTCTGTATTGGAGGCCAGGAGGTGTGTTTGTTGGATAATTCTTGGCTGCTGTAAATTGTTGTTTCTCTAATTGCAGACTGTTTATTTCTGTTTTGTGATAGGAGTCCGGGACAGGTGGGGCTCTTCTTTGATAGTCCACCTGTAGAAGCCCAACTGTTTTATCAAAGGCAAAGGAACATGTTTCCGTAAGAGCAAGCGTAAGATGTTTCTTGTTTTTGCAGTTTACTGTGACCACGTACAGGGTTGCTAGTTGTTGTTAGTGTTTTTTGTTTCTCTGTTTTGTCAGGGGTATACTGGCTAGTGGAGGTTCTGCACAGGTTATATATACAGGCTTCAAAAGCTTAGTGTTTTCTCAGTCTCCCTCTGCTGGTAGGAGGACATAACCCACGCGTCTTGACCGGTCTGGAGGGTCTAGAGGAAAGAAAATTAGCAGGTAAGATCTAATTTCACCTTTGTGTAGTAACATTTGAAAATTTTGGTTTCATTTTTAGTTAGCAGGTTAAAAAAAAAGCGCATGAGATAGCATCATATTTTTTAATATTGGTGCGCTGTTCGTGTAACTTATATAATGTTGAAAATTCATTATTTTGGCTGATATTAGAGGTTTTACTTGCTGTCATTTATTGTGTATATATTGATGTGTTCTATTTTGATTGGTTAAAAATGGTATTTCAGATAGATATGTTTACATTTTGGGTTTTATGGTTGTTTATTATCTTTACCATTATTTTTATTATATTGACATTGTGTTAATTCTATTTGTTTTAAATAGACTCCTGATGCAGGCCAGTTGGGCTGAAACACAGCTGTGTTGAGTCATATCACCTTTCAATAAAATTTTACTAATTAAAAAAAAACTTTTGTATTTGAAGTGTCGTCTTGTTTTTTTACATTTTTTTGTTTTTTTTCTTCTTTTTTTCTTATTTTTTGTGTGTCATCTTCGCTGTTGTTGTTCAATTGTTTGATTTTTTTTTTGCGAGGATCAGTTTCTTCTGTTTTTTGTTGGAAAGTGTCTTTGGGGGTCAGAACCCCTAATAGTAGTTGCACTGGCCTGAAAGCTGACATGAAACATGTCATGGACATTACAGACTAGAGAGGTAAAATTTAGATCTTACCTGCTAATTTTCTTTCCTTGAGTCCCTCCAGACCAGTCCAGACGTGTGGGTATTCACTCTTGCCAGCAGATGGAGACTGAGATCCACTAAGTTAGAGGCTGCACAGGACACTTATAGGATATCATCACTATCTAGTCATTTCCTTAACAAAGCAAAGAGTAAACAATATCCCCCATGCATCCAGGGGACAAGACCTAGTTGAAAACTCGATAAGAAATTCATTAAAACCAAACAGACCACACTATGCTGTAGAAGATAGGGATTAGTGCTACCAATCCCTATTACTATCCACAAATTCTGACTTATACTGTATCCAATATCCACTAAGACCAGGCCTCCTGAGTCTACAGACCTCAACAACACCATGTCTTCCAGCTCTTTCTCCACGGAAATCTGCAGCCTCTTGGCCCCAGATGGTGTGTCCTCCAAGCAAGGGAGAGAGTCCCCTTGCACCTGCTTGCCTGACTCCCAAGCCCTTCTGCATGCAAAAGTCTTGGTGCATCAAAAGAACAAATTCAGGACTGAACCCCTGCATGGACTGCTGGTTCACCTCCTTAATACATCTCAGGTCCTCTGGAGGCTGCATACCCATACTGTTTAATTCTGGGTGCTCTTTGTCCAGTAACTCTTATGGTGGCAGTTCTCACCAGAATTGATTGTTTTGCTATGTTCAATGCACTCTTAGGTGAAGCACCGTGGTCTGCCTCACCAGCCTGCAGCCGCTCATTTGGTGCTTCAGCCACAGAAACCGCTCTGGCACAGCCTGTCTTGTACATGCAGCACTGGCCACCAGTGGAGACTCCAGAGCGGCGGCTGCCGCCGCAAACTGCACACCACTGGCTGTGTTCTTCCTGCATAGACGTGTCTCAGATGTACTCCACCTGACATGAGAGAGATTTGCATGCCTGCTGCCTCCTTGGTATGCAAATGCATTTCATGCATATTCATTAGGGGTATCCTGAAAACCTTATTTGCAGCCCTCAAGAACTGAGCTTGTGCAACCCTGCTGTAGGCTGAGTTGTAGCATCTTATTGGTCTGCATGGGCTCCCTTTTCTTTTTAAAGGGGGGGGGGGCGCACACACGAGAGAGAAGAGGAACAGTTAAGTCTGCTCATTTTGTTTATCCTTCTAGGCTTTCTATGTACCTTTGCACTGTAATAGAGGTGGGAAAATGTGGGATACAAATGCAACAAATAAATAAATAAATAACACTAGTTGCTGGGATCTCTGTTGGGAAGGAGTAAAACTCCAGTGCACTGAGCATGTGCGTGTGGACCTTTTTCTTCCTTAGGTGGTCTGGACGTGAAGACACAGGAGGCATCTCTTCGAGCGGGGCCCGATATCCTTATTGCCACGCCTGGACGTCTCATTGACCACTTACACAACTGCCCTTCCTTCAACCTGAGCAGCATTGAGGTGCTGATCCTGGATGAGGCAGATAGGTAAGGGGGAGAGGGAGCAATGTATTTTGGAGGCAGGGAGCACTTGTTTTCTCACAGTGGCCAGTGCAAGTCACTTGAAGTATCTAACCGATTCTGCTACAGAGATTCATTCCCTATTAGTCACTCCTAGTTCCCATGCGATCGCCTCTCTTACAAGGTCTTTTCTGCGGTCATGCATCAGATCAAGTGACTTTAATATCACCCCTTCCATTAAACTGTATTTACTAGAGATAAAAGTAACGTGTATGTATCAACACCTAGATCCAACAGTGACGATTTACAATTTATATCTGTCAGAATCAAAAGGTCAAAGAAAGCCCCCTTTGGTTGTCTTCCAGGTGCACTAAGGGGGGGCAGTAATTCACTTATATGATCACCCCGTGAGTTTTCCTTTTTGCTGATGTTTCTTTCCTCTTCTGTCCCGTCCCCCCCCCCCCCTTCCCAGTGTTTCTTGGCTATTACACTGGTAGACTTTTTTGGGGGAGGGGGGGGGGGGCAATGTGGCTCTTTATGTCCTCTAGTTCTTTTTTTCTTGACTTAATAAAAAAATCCATAATAAAATAGAATTTGTATTTCACGTTAAGTTTAGTTATCTCCAAGACCTACCTGTGTAGATTATAAACACTATGTGTCTTCGTTATCACATAATCAAAGGTCTTTTTCAAGACCAGATTCTCATCCCGACACAGAGTATGTTAAAGCCTCTAAAGACCACACAAGGCTTACAAGACTCCTGAAGCAGGCCTGTGGCCGAAACACAGTACTGTGTCGAGTCTTCGATCAATAAAACCTAATTCAGAAACTTCAGACCGTTGTCCTCCGCTCAGGGGTTCATGGTCACCTTCCCACTGTCTTCTATGTCCATGGTTTCATGAGCACCAGTTCCTGTTAAAACACAAAATGTCCAAAACCTTTTCCAGAAAATGTGGTATGTTTGCCTGCATTTTGCTTAAGATTCTGGTGAGATATGCCATGAACGGATAATGTTCAGAGTCCTACACTATCTTTCTGTCTGTCTCCCTAGGATGTTGGACGAATATTTTGAAGAGCAGATGAAAGAGATTATCCGGTTGTGCTCACGCCAGCGTCAGACCATGCTCTTCTCAGCTACTATGACCGATGAGGTGAAATCCTTGTCTCATGGTCTCCGTCTGTAGAGGAGGGGGCGCTGCAGGAGAAAGCGTGAGGTGGATGCCTGGAAACCTAAATAAGTCATTGCAACATGCTTTGTGCTCTTGGGAGAGGGGGGGGGGGGGGGGGGGGGAGATTACAGTGTACTAGACGAGTGCATTTGCTGTCCATGGCTCAGCATTTTGGAATTTGCTACCCCTTGAGCTGCACCAGGATTAAAAAAAAAAGTTCTTATTTAGCTTTTGTGAACAAGCTAAAGCCCAGTTAATAAGATACAGACGTTTAAATATGTATTAATGTGCAAAGTAATCTTTTTCAGAGACAGGAAAGTGGTAGAGCTAGAGGTCATAAGTTGAGGTTGCAGGGTGGGAGACTTAGGAGCATGTCGGAAAATACTTTTTCAAAGAAACAGTGGTGGATGCCTGGAATACCCTCCTTCGGGAGGTTGCGAAGACAGAAACAGTGCCAGAATTCAAGAATGCACGGGATAAATACAGAGGCTCCCTATATAGAAAAAGAATGGAATACAATTAAAGCTAAACTTAACTGGAGTAAGTTTTGATGGCAACTTCAGAGGCTGGGAAGTTAGACCAAAGCCAGGCAGACTTCTGTGGTCCTGGGTGCTGTAAATGGCATAAAACAAATCGGGATCAAGGCTGGGAGTTGGCTTCGACAGCAATTCCAGTCGTTGGGAAGTAGGACTGATGCCAGGCAGACTTCTATGGTCTGTGCCTCAAAATTGGCAGAGAGCGAGAGAGATTAAGTATACTAGTATTTAATCATGAAGGAATTGGAACCTGTGCAGAGCGTCAGATTCAACTCTGGCCACCTTGTCGGGCAGACTGGATGACCCATGCAGGTCTTTTTTTCTGCTGACATTTACTATGTTACTATTATTTTTTTTTTTTTTAATTTTGATGATTGGGTGGATAGGGATAAGTGGGAGTAGCAACAGGGTGAGATTTTTGATTTTGCTGCGTTATGTTTGTATCTTTGTATTGGATATAGTGTTTTATGTTGTAATTCACCTCACGCTTTTTGGTTTAAAAAAAAATGCAGAGTAGAAGGACAGAAACAGCTGTATGTTAGTGGCAGAATATGTTCAAAAAAGAACAAGTCTTTTATACTTTTTCATTTCGTTTTAGTATTTTTTTGTTCTTGGGGTTTTTTGTTTGTTTGTTTGTTTTTTTAGGTATCATTTTGAATTTTGATGAACTTCACCCTGTCTCCTTATGCCTGCAGGTGAAAGACTTGGCTTCCGTGTCTCTGAAGAACCCCGTTCGTATCTTTGTGAACAGTAACACGGATGTGGCTCCGTTTCTGCGCCAGGAGTTCGTCCGGATCAGATCTAATCGGGAGGGTGACAGGGAGGCTATTGTGTCAGGTAGGCTTCCTTGGTAGAGGTCGCAGATAACTCTCCTTGCTTTGGCCTGGCGTGCTAGTAAGTGGCTGTGTCCTGGGCGTAGTCTGAGGTTTTGCTGGAAAGAAATATCGTTGCAAGGGTTTCACTCGATCCCTGGGGATAGCGGTTTACTGACGGACGGTCTTTCACTTGTTTTTGTGTTTTAGCCCTGCTGACGCGCACCTTTCCTGATCACGTTATGCTGTTCACACAGACTAAGAAGCAAGCACATCGCATGCACATCCTACTCGGTCTGATGGGACTGAAGGTGGGAGAGCTGCATGGGAACCTCTCCCAGACCCAGCGGTTGGAGGCCCTTAGGTAAAAATCTTGCCAGAGAAAAACGATCCTCTTCCCTCAGATAATATCATCTGCAACCTGGGCAGTAAGCCTTGTAGCGCTATAGAAATGATAAATAGTAGTAGTAGTAGTAGTAAGCCAAGTATCTTCCAACAGCTGCCTTCATTTGCGATTGGTGGATGAGGCTCCTGAGGTGATATCCTTTAGGGTATCATCTCATCTCTCCCTACACTCCTTCCCAAGAACTCCGTTCACTAGGCAAATCTCTCCCAATTGCACCCTTCTCCTCCATCGCTAACTCCAGACTCCGTTCCTTTTATCTCGCCGCACCTTATGCCTGGAATAGACTTCCTGAGCCGTTATGTCAAGATCCATCCCTGGCCGCCTTCAAATCCGGGCAAAAGGCCTACCTGTTTGATGCTGCTTTTAATTCCTGTCACCTGCTCGTAACCTTTATCTTGTCTTCCTCTCTTCAATAGTCCCTTTCCCTATGTGTCCTTCTGTCTGTCTTACCCTTATCCTTATTGGTCCTGTCTGTCCTGATTTAGATTGTAAGCTCTTTTGAGCAGGGACTGTCTTTTCTTCATGTTCAGTTGTGAAGCGCTGAGTACGACTGGTAGCGCTATAGAAATGATTTATAGTAGTAGGAGCAGAATCTGAGCTGTGGTACACTTCATTTTTGGCGCTGTGGCACTCATGATCTTTTTTCCCTCCATATTTCAGGCGGTTTAAGGATGAGCAGATTGATGTCCTGGTGGCCACAGATGTGGCAGCCAGAGGCCTTGACATCGAGGGAGTCAAAACGGTGCGTAGCTGAAGAGGTCTCTCAGAAATTGGCTGTAGGGAGGACCACCCATCCTCTCTTAATTTTTGGTGACAGCACACTGCTCTTGGCTACTCCTTTCCCCCTTTTGCCCTGTCTTCTCTTTGTACATCATGCACTTTTAACTATTTCCCTGTAACATGGTGTGGGTAAAAGACTTTACCATATTGGGTTTCTGCCAGGTACTTGTGACCTGGATTGGTCGCTGTTGGAAGCAGGATACTGGGCTAAATGGACCATTAGTCTGACCCAGTAAGGCTATTCTTATGTTCTTATTCGGGGCAAGTGTTTGTGGATGGTGATGCTGGGGATGACGCGGCAGCTCTGTGGAACTGCAGAGATGCCACGTTACCCAGTTCCAGAGTGGAGACTTTTTGGCCAGTCCTGCTTTTGAACTTGCATCTCAAAGCATTATGGGATTTTGTAGTGCCTGACCCTGCCTATTGAAATCAGTGCTGAAAGGCCCATAATACACCAGGATAGGGGTAGTCCAAAATCCCGGATTGTTCCAAAACTGGATAACTTGGCATCCCTGGAACTTTTCAATCAGTTATGTGGCTTCTTTGCGAACCGCCTTATACTGGGGCAACACAGAAATAATCCAGAGAGAGTGCAGCACATAACCTGTACTACTGTAAAAGATACTATCCGACTTCAGGAAGGCAGTCGGTGCAAATCATTGTAGTATATGGATTACTTGATAATATTTTTTCTTAGTATCCCTTCACATTGATGTAGTTTGGAAAAGCTCTCAACTTGCAGGAAAAATGTTAAGTTTGGAAAAAGTCCTGAGACATGGAGATGATGCAGCTGTAGGCTGTCAAATTAAGAAATTGATTAATTCAAATTAAGAAATGAACAATACCCCTTCCGCATAATCCTATTACTTCAAACTGTATGAATTTTACCACTCCAGTTATAATTAAGTGTACTTCTACCCTTATCCTACTCTGTATTGCTCACTAGAAGCTGTAGTCTCATCCCCGGAGACTTATCAGCCTCATTGGGATTAATTCTGTCTATATGCTACTATATATTCATCCCAGAGTGTTTTCCGGGACCTTATCGGCTTCATTGGGATTACTTCTCTCTATATGCTACTATATATTAGTCCCAGATTTGTATTCTCTTTTCCGGGACCTTATCAGCTTCCTTGCACCTACTGTTACTCTGTTTTCTGCTCTGTATATATTCCCAGAGTTGGTACTCTCCTCTCCGGAACCTGTAAGCCACATTGAGCCTACTGCTATGCGGGAAAATGTGGGATACAAATGTAATAAATAGATTCAGATCCCAGGCTGGCACTGGTGGTTGTAGCTCATTAGTGGAAGGGGGATTCTACCATTGCACAATGGTGACACCTAGTGGTGAGACTTTCAGCGAAATGGACCTGAGATTATAGAGAAAATTGTCACAGTCCTTGGGGGCCACTTACCACATCAGGGGCATGATGGGAAGGGATTTTGGAGTTTAATCATGCCTTTTTTCAGTTGTAGGTCAAGGCAAGTTACATTCAGGTTCCTATCTGCATATCTCCATCATTATTCTGTTATACCACAGCTTGTACTCTCTCTGCTATACCTTGTAACCCCTATTACTATGTAAGCCGCACTGAACCTGCCTCAAGTGGGATAGCGTGGGGTATAAATGTAACAAATAAATAGTAGGTATTTTCACATCCCTGGGGGACTTAGAATCTTAGGGCCCTGTTTGCTAAGCAGCGTTATAAGCGTGTTAGTGTCTTTAATGCGCGTTAACCATGTACGTGCCTACAATGTCCCTATAGGCGCGTATACCTGGGATCTTGCCAGGTATTTGTGACCTGGCTTGGCCACTGTTGGAAACAGGATGCTGGGCTTGATGGACCTTGGGTCTGTCCCAGTGTGACCATACTTATGTATACGGTTAACGCACACGCGCTAATTGTAGGTGCGTTAAAAATGCGAACGCGCCTTAATAAACGGGGCCCTAAGTCTGTACCCGAGGCAACAGAGGGTTAAGTGACTTGCCTAAGACCAAACGAAGCAGCAGTGGTGTTAGAACTGGGCTTCCCTGGTTCTCAGCTCACTGCTTTAACCATTAGACTACTCTAATGGTGAAAATAAGTGAATGAAGGTTCATGGTGCCACAGTCCAATAGAGACTGGTTCTGATTGAGCTGGAAGCCCTAACGTTGCAGGAGCAAGAGGAAACTATTATGTTATTCATGGTCTCTATGTAACACTAATTGTCTAATCTGTTTGCTTAATTTTATATTATGTTATTCACGGTCTCTATGTAACACTAAATTGTCTAATTCCTAATCTATTAGCCACCAAGAAGGTTACATTGTAAGCCACATTGAGCCTGCAAAAAGGTGGGAAAATGTGGGATACAAATGCAATAAATAAAACTGGGGCACCAACGGAATAATTCCCTGGAAGTTTTGGGTCATTTTTATGTTATGTTTGTGTTGTTAAGTACCATATATACTCTAATATAAACCGAGATATTTTGGCTAAAAAAAGGCATGAAAAATTGAATCTTGGTTTATATTCGAGATCTGCTTACCACCCTCCCTCCCTGCCTGTGGTGTCCCTCATCCTCCATTGCCTACCTGCCCCTGAACCCACAGAGCTTCCACTTCTTCCTCCCCTCCCCATCCCCCTGAACAGATGAACCCCTTTCCTGGGCCTACTGTATGGCTCTGGTGGTCAAGTGGCATATTGGGGCGGGGCAGTCTCTATTCACTCCTTCCCATGCTGTCTCCAGTCCCAAAATGACGGCAGCGACCTCCAGTGTCAATCTCACAGCAATCATTTTTACTACGGAGACAGCATAGGCAGGAGCAAGTGGCAATCACGCCTGCCCCCCCCCCCCCCCCCCCGTTGCACCATGGTGGGGGTTTCATCTGTTCGAAGAGAAGGAGGAAGTAAGTGGGAGCTCTGCTGGTGTGGGGGGGGGAGGGGGGGTCGCAGTGGAGAACATCATGGGGTGTGAAGGAAGGGGAAGAATACTGGAATATAAATGCTTGGTTTATATTCAAGTTAACATTTTTCTCTCCCCCCCCCCCCTTTTTTTTTTTTTAGGGGAAAACGTTAACTCTTTTTATATTTGGACAGGCTTATAGTCGAGAATATATGGTACCTTTTTAACAGTTGTCTAAATCAGTACTTCTCAAACCTTCCCTGGAGACACAGGTAGTCGGGTTTTCAGGAATGCCACAATGAATATGCATGAGATGAAGAGCCATAGCATGTGCAAATTTATCTCATTCATATTCATTGTCATAATCCTGAAAACTAGACTAACTAGATGGGAGCAGTTGAATGAATAGATCAAGTTTATGATTTAAAAAAAAAAGGGGGGGGGGGTTATACCCACGTTCGACATCAGAACCCCACAAAAATTAATTTTCTGATTAAAAGGTGGTTCCCAGTGACCTGAAAGAAGCATCCTGGGGGGTAGACAGTGGCGTTCCTAGGCTGGCTGACACCTGGGGTGGATCGCCGATGCGCCCCTCCCCCTCCCCTGGGTGCAGCACAACCCCCCCCCCCCCCCCCCGGGTGCATTTTTACCTGCTGGGGGGGGAGGGGGTGCCGTGCGCCTGTCGGCTCCGAGTACGCTCGTTCCCTGCTGCTCCCTCTGCCCCGGAACAGGAAGTAACCTGTTCCGCGCAGAGGGAGCAGCAGGGAGGGAACGAGCGGACTTGGCCAACAGGCGCGCGGCACCCCCCCCCCCCCCTTGTTATGCCACTGAGGGTAGAAAAAGCATAAATGAGAATTGTGCAAACCATATAATGGCAAAAGGTGAAAACCTCTAGCCATGATCTTCCTGACAGACCTTAAACATCCATTCTTGATAGTCTCTTTAAATTCCCAGTAGCCTCCTTTCTTTTGGGTTTCCAGCTGAATGGGAACCTGCCCTATTTATTGCTATAAGAACTTGAAACTTCCATTATAGTGAGGGGTTATTCCACCCTTCTAGCTCAGTTGTCAAATCCAGTCTTCTGGGTCAGAAGCACAGACCATGGTTCCTTAAACCTGGCCAACAGGTGTCACTGTTGGGTAATGGCCTTGCTTCCCATGGCCTCTGTAGGATCCCAAAAATCAAACTAGATCTAAGCTCTGCCAATGGGACTTCAAGCTGGTCATATCCAGTTTGCCGAGCAGTATGGTCTGTAATAGAGCTGGTCTCGTTATAATGAGATCGATTCCATCTGAGGCTTTGTTGTTGTTCTCCTTTCTATGGCACAGGTGATCAATTTCACAATGCCCAACACAGTGAAACACTACGTGCACCGTGTGGGGCGGACAGCAAGAGCAGGGAGGGCAGGGCGCTCCGTCTCCCTTGTAGGAGAAGAGGAGAGGAAAATGCTGAAAGAGATTGTGAAGAAGGCACAGACCCCTGTGAAGGCCAGAATCCTGCCCCAAGGTGAGCACACAACAGCAAAGGATGCTGGGGGAGGGGAGGTTGTTCTAAGACACTAGAACGCTGCCCTGCAAAGGGAGAGATTGTTTCTGTATAAATACAGGTGTACAATGGGAGCTGGATGACTTGGGGTGCTCAACGTGTATGGCATTTGACATTTCAGATGTGGTTACCAAGTTTCGGGATAAGATTCAGAACCTGGAGAAAGATATTTATGCAGTGCTGCAACTGGAGAAGGAAGAGAAGGAGATGCAGAAATCTGAGGCCCAGGTAAGGGATTCTGCTCACATTAACTAGCCCCAACTGGAGCTATAGGCCCTTGAAGCCTTACCAGAAACACTAATACTGTCAGTACTTGCCTAAAAGGGAAGGCGTGTGGATCGAGGGCAATCTGTATGGAAAAGAGGGGAGATGCGACTACTGTTTGCGTGTAGTTATGGAGCTATGGTAACTGTATGAAGTATGAGTGTTAGGGGGGCGGTGAGGTATACTTGGTGCTTGGGTAGGTCTTTCCTTTAAGGTTGTTCTTATGATTGTTATTTGAGCAGAGGTGTGTGGAGGTAAGGAGTACGGAAAGAGGGTGGTGCCGTTGTGGGAGAGGAGATGGTTTTGTGGGAGGCAGTCGTCGGGTGTTAGAAGTATGGCACCACGTATTGATGCAAAAACAAAAAACAATTGCAGACATCTCTTTTGAGAGGAGTATTAGAAGTTCGTTTTGTTTTTTGATATACATCTCATATATATTGTTTTGAAGAGAGGAGACCAGAGAGGATTGTTTCCCGTTATTTTCCTTGGAGTATAGATTTCATGTTACAATATTCAAGGTTACAAAGACCCCTGAGGCAGGCCATTGTGCCGAAACACGGCCGTGTCGGGTCGTTTTAATGTATACATACATTTTTTAACTTTTTTAAGCAAATAAATATACAATAGTTGGTATCCTCATCCACTCTCCTCACTTTTTTACCACGTATTGATGGTCAGGTAAGGGGTACGAGGAGGTAGATCCTGTGTCAAAGATCTCAGCCAGAAGTAGGATTGAAGGCTTTGGAAAACGTAGTCCCTATCCCAACATCTTGCATGCTGAGCAGACAATGAGAATCTGATAAGTAATGGCCAATATGGGATTGTATTTCTTACTGAATGTTGGCGTACAGATAGATGACCCTCTATAGAAAGCACACTGCCCACCAGGCTATTTTATTCATCCTAATCTGAGACTTGGCCAGAAGGGTAAGGGGCTAAGCTAATTTGTAACAGCATTTTGGATATTTCTGGTTGATAAAAGAAAGAAGTATGCAAATGGTAGGACATTGGATTTGATTGCACAGGAGTTGGGGTGATTGTAGGTGCTTGTTCCTCTTCCGCTTTGACCTGGTCAGACCAGAACTGTGGTGGGGTAGAGTAGGATTCATTTTGTGAAGTTCAGATGTTCTAAGGGTGGTATAGTAGCGGATAAGCTCTAGGGTGGAGCCTCCAAGACGATGGACGTTCTAGATGATGTGACAGTCAAACGGAGAGCTGAAGATGTGCTATGGAGGAGGTTTTAGATGGCCATAACACCTTGTTGGGAACCACTAGGGTAAGAAGAGATCCTTGGTTACAAGTCAGTTCGTGAACAGGAGGCTGGAGAGGTCTTTGAAGGTCACTGCTGACAAACTGTTAGCATGGGGCAGGGGCGTAGCCAGACCTCGCTGGGAGGGGGGGGCCAGAGCCTGAGGTGGGGGGCACTGTTTAGCCGCCGCAGCCGCCAACCCCCCACCGCCGCCCGCCCCGCCGCCGCCCCAGATACCTCGTTTGCTGCAGCCGAAGAGAGTCTTCTTTAGTTCAGCGCCGGAGTAGCGCCTTCATTCAAGGAAGTTCCTGCTGTGATCAGCTGTTTCTGACGCCTTACGTCAAGACTCTCTTCGGCTGCAGCAAACGAGGTATCTGATGCGGCGGCGGGAGGGGGGTTCAAGGGTATCGTCGCCAGGGGGCCAGTGCCAAATCTACGGGGGCCCAGGCCCCCTCAGGCCCCACGTAGCTACGCCATGGCATGGGGTGTACAGATTAAGAGCCCCATGGTACATAGAGGGTAGAGATCAGAATTTGAGATGTCCGGGTTGCAGTGTGCTCAGTTCAGTGGTGTTTTAGAAAAGGATCTCCAGAGTTAGAGCCTCTTCTAAAACACGTGGAGGAAAGCACGTGTCTGTGTGCCGGCACATGTAGTGGGAGTAGCCATTTTACACAGATACGTGCTGGAAAAAAATGAGACACTTTCATAACTTCCATGTTTAAGTTGCACCACTTTCACATGTTTCTATGACGGTGAAAGCCAGAAGGTTGCTCGGGCGCATAGGGAAGAGGGATGGCCAGCAGGGGAAAAAAAAAAAGAGTTGATAATGCCCTTGTCTAGGTCTCTGGTGAGGCCCCATTTAGAATACTGTGTGCAACTCTGGAGACCACCCCTACGAAAAAATATAAGCAGGAAGGAGTTAGCCCAGACGACGGCTACAAAAATGGACAGTGATCTCTCGTAAAGCGCATGGGGACAGACTTAAGGCTTTCAGTATGTATACTTTGGAAGAAAGGTGGGAGAGAAGGGGATATGATGGAGGCATTTAAATAACTCTGAGGCATTAATGTACAGGAGGTGAGCCTCTTTCAAATGAAGGAAAACTCTGGAATGAGAGGGCATAGGATAAAGTTAAGAGGTTATAGGCTCCAGAGTAATTTTAAGAAAAGTTTCACGAAAAGGGTGGCGGATGCGTGGAATCGCCTCCCAGTAGAGGTGCTGGAGACGAGAATCGTGTCTGAATTTAAGAAAACGTGGGACAGGCACGTGGATCTTTTAGGGAAAGGAGGAGATAGTGGATGCTGTGGATGGGCCATTTGGCTCTTATCTGCTGTCATGGTTCTATGTAGCTGCCCCGTTTTACGAATCTACACCTGTAAGTAGACTGTGCTGAAGACTTGGCATTTTTAAGTTTTTGTACTGGTTAGGTTGTATTTTATATTAATTCTAATTAATGTATGTTTTTAATGCTAGTTGTGATCCATCTAGAACTTATGGTTAGGCAGAATATAAGTTCTATTAAATTAACTCGCTGCCTGGTGCAGCCATCATTCCCCACTGTTCTTATGGGATGGTAGTGTTATCTTTTTTCCTGCCAGCTCCTTTACTGTTGTGTTTTAAATTATTTTTAATAACTTCTTTTGAGGGACATTTCATGGGATCAGTCATTTGAATCCTGGCCTTTAATAATGTACTCTAGGTCTGGCCTAATGAATTGCAGCTGTGGCCTGTAACATTGGGGCCCACACCCCGAGTTATAGTATATGTTATACCAACAGCTATGTAGTTTCCAGTGTCACTGCGGGCAGTTTTACTTCCAGAAACGGGTGGCCTTAGCTAATTACTGGTGAAACCAGCATCTTAACTAGTACCGGCCTCTTGCTCTCTGATCAGCTTTGAGAGGGCTCATGCCAGGGGCGTAGCCAGACCGGCGGGAAGGGAGGTCCAGAGCTCGAGGTGAGGGGGCACATTTTAGCCCCCCCCCCCCTCCTGCTGCCAACCCTCCCCTGCCGCCGTTGTCGCCTACCTTTGCTGGCAGGGGACCCCAACCCCCGCCAGCCGAGGTCCTCTTCTTCTGGTGCAAGGCTTCGTTCTGTTTCTGAGTCTGACGTACGTGCAGGACGTCAGACTCAGAAACAGAACGAAGCCTTGTGACGGAAGAAGAGGACCTCGGCTGGCGGGGATTGGGGTCCCCCGCCAGCAAAGGTAGGCGATGGCGGGTTGGCGGCGAGAGAGGGGGGGGGTCGAGAGGGTCGTCAGCAGGGGGGTCCAGGGCCAAATCTACAGGGCCCCATGTAGCTATGCCACTTGCTCATGCTGTTTGTCACTTTCCCTGCAGATCAACACAGCAAAGAAGAAACTACAGAAAGGGGAAGGCGAGGGGGATGATGCCCATCGCCCTGAAAGAAGCTGGTTCCAGACTAAGGAAGAGAGGAAGAAGGAGAAACGTACGTTCTGTGAGAGCACAGGGGCAGCAGTGCCAAGGCCCTCTGCCCTGGCTGCCAGAAAGCAGCACATTCTGTAGTGCAGAAGGCCTCCGGTTTCAGGACTGAAGCCTGAAACCAATGAGGTGCCAACCTTAAAGGCTGGCAGGACCCCTGTAATTCAGCTTGCTTTCAAATTGCGCAAAGGGAAAGGACAGTCTTGAGGTCACACTGGTTTGTGGCACCTGTTAATATATTTTTTTTAATGTGTTGTTGTAACTCTGTATACCATACGTTGTTGCCCCCCAGGAGTTATGATTTGGTGGTTCCTACAATGCAGCAGAATTTTGTGGCATGTTCAGTCTTAGTTTGGGAGGGTGAGGGTACAAAATGGTATTTTAAAAGAACTTTTCTGTGCTGAATAATCCCCCCTCCCCCCCCAACCTCTCTCTCTAGTTGCTAAAGCATTGCAAGAGTTTGACTTGGCTTTGAGGGGTAAAAAGAAAAGAAAAAAATTCCTTGAGGAGACCAAGAAGAGAGGACAAGTGACGGTGAGTAAGATGCTTTTTGAGGGCATCCACCAAATAAGGAGGCTTTACATTACAGAAAAGGCTGATCTAGTGGCCAAGTTGGCTTATCCTAACAGATCCCATTTTTACTGGGAGGGAGATATTCATTTGAGAGTGTTCAGCAGTTAAACCGAGGGATAAATGTAACAGTAAATGACAGTACATAAAGACCAGTTAGTCCAGGGGTAGGCAACTCCGGTCCTCGAGAGCCGCAGGCAGGTCAGGTTTTCAGGATAACCACAATGAATATTGTTTAAATGGCCCTTTCTTAAAGACCTCTTTCTGCCCCTTTCACACTGGGGGACTAAAGGTACTTATTTCATATAACAGGTTCTGTATAGTTTCTCTAACCTCCATTGTCACCCAATCACAAGGGGGTCTGTTCTGGGGTGGCATTAGGAGCCGTAATTGAAAACTAATTCCCATAACTACTGCTTTCTGTCCAAAACTGAGTGTCACTTGTATGGGATCTACCTTGTAGGCTAAATGTAAGGTAAAGAGAAGATAGAATCAATAAAAATAGAGACAGAGATAGGTTTAAATAGATAGGTACATTTTATTCCTTACCCTAAGACAAGTCTTCAAGTTGATACAAATACAGACATCAGACAGATTCTGGGTTCATCTGCACAGCGCCCTGCCGTCTGAGAGAAGCGTTGGGGAGGACTCCGAAACTAAGGCAAAATCTCCCCTCTTTTATACACAAACCTCTCCATAGAAGTACATGGTGAGATACCTTGCTCTCAATTTCTTACATGATACTTTCCCATGCGGTCTTATCAGCATGTTTTGGGAACAAGTTGTTTTTCTTATCTTGCGGTTGAGATACCAGTGTCACATCTCCCTGTTGCAATACTTTTCATACCATCTTATGAACTCTGTATGACCTCTGTATCATTTTATACAAAAATAATAAGCCCCATTTTATTCATCTGATCCATCATTCTTTCATTACAGGTGCTGTATTTGATTTAAAAATTGTACCAATTTGTGGCAGGACTCATTGTTCAGACCTGCTTTTTGCAGATTCTCAAATATTAAATCATTTACTTGTTGTTTGGCCTAGTCAGTACTTTTTCAGTTGTTTTAGGCTGCATAGCTTTGGCCATCACTATTCCAGTGGTAGCCTTAAAGCCAGGCCATATATTAACAATATGCAGGAGATAGATTTGCATACCATGGAGGCAGTGCTTGCAAATCCATCTCCTGCATATTCATTGTGGATATCCTGAAAACCTGACCTGCCTGCGGCTCTCGAGGACCAGAGTTGCCTACCCCTGAGTTAGTCAATCTAGTAAGGTGGCCAGGGTTATAATCGCTGTTCTGTGCAAGTTAATTTCCCCCACTGAAGGGGAACAAAGCGATAAGTGAAGCAACAGGAATAAAATCATCACAGCGCTGTGGTTTCAGCAACCAGCCATGTGTTCATCTGACCTCTATTTTTGCCTCAAGGCCGAAGAGCGAGCTCAGTTTGAAGTTCTGAAAGCACAGATGTATGCGGAGCGGGTGGCAAAGAGAGACCGCCGGCCTAAGAGGGCAAGAGCCATGCCAGAAGATGAGCCAGCAGGTAGCTATCTTTTTTTTTTTTTTTTTTTTAACAAATTGTCCTTTCCCCCCCACCGTAAGCCAGCCATTCCCAACCGCAGTCCTCAAGGCACATCTAGTCTCATCAGGTTTCAAGCATATCCACAATAAATATGCATGTGAGGTTTGCATACAAATCTAATTCATGAATATTCATTGTGGATATCCTAAAAACCCAATGGGGCTAGGTGTGCTGCAAACCTTATTCCCTTTTTAAAAACAATGGAGATCGAAGAGCGAGATTTTTTTTTTTTTGAACTATCTTTATTGTCCAGTGCAACAAGAACAAACAATATGCAAAACCTCATAGTAACATAGTAGATGACGGCAGAAAAAGACCTGCATGGTCCATCCAGTCTGCCCAAGATAAACTCGTATGTGTATACCTTACCTTGAATTTGTACCTGTCTTTTTCAGGGCACAGACCGTATAAGTCTGCCCAGCAGTATTTCCCGCCTCCCAACCACCAGTCCCGCCTCCCATCACCGGCTCTGGTACAGACCATATAAGTCTGCCCTCCCCTATCCTAGCCTCCCAACCACACACCCTTTTCCCCCCACCTGCTCCGCCACCCAATTTCAGCTAAACAAACAAACAGGCCGATGAAGAAGAAATACAGCCAAAAGGACAATATATTTTATCGTTTACTCCCCCCCCCCCCCATCTAACCTACCTCCACATAACAACTAAACAACAGCCCAGGGGCGCAAAACATAAAATCCCCCCACCAATCCTGGCCTCGCAGGGGCTCTGGGAAAACATTCTGCTCCCTTCATAACATTTTAACAACCTCTTAACATACCGCACTTCTTATATAGACATATACTCACTTCTGCCCTCCCCCTCCCTTATCCCCCCCATCCCCTTATAACTCTATTACCCTTATATACGTAACAAACCCTTTTGAACTCTATCCCACCCCCTTTTACACCTCAACTCGCCATCTCTACGATATGCCTTGAGACGCTCCATATGTATTAGCTGGCCCAACTTAATCTTCCAATCCCCCACTGTGGAGCTTCTGCTCTCTTCCAGAATTTTTTTTTTTTTTAACTGTCTTGTAGTGATAAGACCAGAGGCGTAGCTAGGTGGGGCCCCCGCAAATTTCATCCAGGCTCCTGGTTTGGCTGGCGGGGGGTCCCCAACCCCACCAGCTGAAGCCTTCTTAAGCGCCGGTCTCCAGCACAGCCACATTCTGCCCTGCTCTTTCTTCTTGCTGACGTCCTTCTATGCACGCTCCTTTACGTGAAACTGAGCATGCACAGGACGTCAGCAAGAAGAAAGAGCAGTGAACGCGGCTGTGCCCAGAGACCAGCGCTGAAGAAGGCATCGGCTGGCAGGGGTTGGGGACCTCCACCAGCAAAGGTATTTGGGTTTTTTTTCGGGGGGGGGGGGGGGGGGAGGACTGACGAAGCAGGGCTGCAGGCTAAAATGTGCCCCCCCACCTCGCCTCTGGATCAGATGAACCTTCACCTGGACTGCATGGTTATTTGTTTTCCTTTGTGGATGATGGGATGTGAATTACTTAACATGCCTGTGAGATAACATTCACCCTTTTTAGGTTTTATGTAGACTCTGCTGTGGTTTATCCTTAACAGATACAAAGCAGAAAAAGAAGACCAAGCCAAACAAGAAATCTCTATTTGATGAAGAGCTAACCAACACAAGTAACAGAGCCCTGAAGCAGTATCGTGCAGGGTAAGACAAAGACCACCTCCCTCCTCCCCTAAAGCAGTGCTCTGATGGTATGTGAAAGCTATGCCACATGATCTCTATCTTACCACACCACCACCTTGGATTTGTTCTCACCAGAGAGTGGAGGAGTGGCCTAGTGGTTAGGTGGACTTTGGTCCTGAGGAACTGAGTTCAATTCCCACTTCAGGCACAGGCAGCTCCTTGTGACTCTGGGCAAGTCACTTAACCCTCCATTGCCCCATGTAAACCGCATTGAGCCTGCCATGAGTTGGAAAGCACAGGGTACAAATGTAACTAACAAAAATAAAATAGATACTATTGGAGATTCTACATGGAATGTTGCTACTATTGGAGATTCTACATGGAAAGTTGCTATTCCACTAGCAACATTCCATGTAGAAGGCTGCGCAGGCTTCTGTTTCTGTGAGTCTGACGTCCTGCACGTACAGAAGCAGAAGACTGCGCGGCCACATTGGTGATCTGCAAGGGCCGACTTCTACATGGAATGTTGCTAGTGGAATAGCAACATTCCATGTAGAATCTCAAATAGTAGCAACAGTGGAGGAGTGGCCTAGTGGTTAGGGTGGTGGACTTTGGTCCTGGGGAACTGAGGAACTGAGTTTGATTCCCACTTCAGGCACAGGTAGCTCCTTGTGACTCTGGCCAAGTCACTTAACCCTCCATTGCCCCATGTAAACCGCATTGAGCCTGCCATGAGTTGGAAAGCACAGGGTACAAATGTAACTAACAAAAATAAAATAGATACTATTGGAGATTCTACATGGAATGTTGCTACTATTGGAGATTCTACATGGAATGTTGCTATTCCACTAGCAACATTCCATGTATAAGCCTGCGCGGCCACATTGGTGATCTGCAAGGGCAGACTTCTACATGGAATGTTGCTAGTGGAATAGCAACATTCCATGTAGAATCTCAAATAGTAGCAACAGTAGAGGAGTGGCCTAGTGGTTAGGGTGGTGGACTTTGGTCCTGGGGAACTGAGGAACTGAGTTTGATTCCCACTTCAGGCACAGGTAGCTCCTTGTGACTCTGGCCAAGTCACTTAACCCTCCATTGCCCCATGTAAACCGCATTGAGCCTGCCATGAGTTGGAAAGCACAGGGTACAAATGTAACTAACAAAAATAAAATAGATACTATTGGAGATTCTACATGGAATGTTGCTACTATTGGAGATTCTACATGGAATGTTGCTATTCCACTAGCAACATTCCATGTATAAGCCTGCGCGGCCACATTGGTGATCTGCAAGGGCAGACTTCTACATGGAATGTTGCTAGTGGAATAGCAACATTCCATGTAGAATCTCAAATAGTAGCAACAGTAGAGGAGTGGCCTAGTGGTTAGGGTGGTGGACTTTGGTCCTGAGGAACTGAGTTCAATTCCCACTTCAGGCACAGGCAGCTCCTTGTGACTCTGGGCAAGTCACTTAACCCTCCATTGCCCCATGTAAACCGCATTGAGCCTGCCATGAGTTGGAAAGCGCGGGGTACAAATGTAATAATAATAAAAAAAATGTCTGCAAACGCCCTCTGGTACTATGTAAGCCGCATTGAGCCTACAAATGTAACAAACAAATCGTATGGAGGCATTAGGCCATGATGGGAATGAACCTCGCTCCCGAGACCTGAATATACCAAAGGTGATGTCCATCTCTTAGCTTGTTAGTACTCAGCTCAACGCTTGCATTGCGGCAAAGACAGCTTTTTTTTTTTCTTGCAGTTCGTAAAGTATAATATGTTCAGCCAACGTATCAAGATGCTCTTAAAAATTCTTTAGTCAGGCCCAAAGCAAGTGAGAGTTTGCCATCTTCCCTCTCCATTCTTCTTTTTTCACAGATTGCATTAGTTGCAACGTAAGAATCTTTATCCATAAACACCAGTTGTATAAATCACTTTGGTACAGATGCTTCTATTAATAATTCTGCTGTTGTGTTTTTATTGCATTACCTATGGGAAATGTCTCACCTTATTAAAACAGAGGATCTCTAATTAGAAAATAAATAATATAAAAAAATAAAACTTAAAGGATTGCGTGTCAAGTGGTGCTGGGTTGGCTTGTACGGTCCGAGTCCTGCATATGGTGATCTGGTTTAGAGTGGGCTGGGGAGAGCTTTGACAGAAACTCCACTGGTTTGGAAGGTGAGGACAGTGCTGGGCAGCCTTTAGTCCCGCAAAAATGACAAGATGAATTTGGATAGGCTGGAGTGGGCTTTGACAGCAACTCCAGTAGTTGGGAACATAGACCATAGAAGTCTGCCCGGCTCTGTCCTTATGTCCCAGAAACGCCAAAGAAAAGACCATGATCAGGTATATATCATCATATTCATTGTTGATTTTTAAATCTTGAATTGATAATGAATGTGACTGTTGGGCAGACTAGATGGACCATTCAGGTCTTTATCTGTCATCACTTACGATGTTGTTTCTTCATATTCTATAAGTATCAGATCAATAATTCCAGTGGTTTTCTAGCACAGTACTGTTAAGTGTTTAGTTTCCAGTATCCAATATGCTGGGCAAGTCACTTAACCCTCCATTGCCCCTGGTACAAAATAAGTACCTGAATATAAGTAAACCGCTTTGAATGTAGTTGCAAAAACCTCAGAAAGGCGGTATATCAAGTCCCATTTCCCTTTCTCCTTATGACATCACAATATCAGAAGTGAGCCACGTATTGGGCAATCAAGCCATTGTGACATCTCTGATGAGGTTGGCTTGGCTCTTGAATAAGTGGAGGAGTAGCCTAGTGGTTAGTGCAGTGGACTTTGATCCTGGGGAACTGAGTTCAATTCCTACTGCAGCTCCTTGTGACTCTGGGCAAGTCACTTAACCCTCCATTGCCCCTGGTACAAAATAAGTACCTGAATATATGTAAACTGCTTTGAATGTAGTTGCAAAGACCTCGGCAAGGCGGTATATATCAAGTCCCATTTCCCTTACCTAATTGTGCTTTTCTGTGGCCAGGCCTTTTGACATCAGCCCATCATTTATTTATTTATTTACTAGCCGTTAAGCCTGTAAAACCGGGCGAGATTTGCAGCTAGAGGAGCCGCCGCTCCCTTTCCCCTCTGTGCCGGGCCCCCTGCACTGACCTGACAGCGCCTCTCACCTCCGTGTGAAAGCAGTGCAGGGATGGGGGGGGGGAGGGTGGTGCGCACGATGTTCGTTTGCAGGCGGCAGTGTCCGACAGTGACTCCGACTCCGTTTCCCTCTCTGTTCCGCCCTCTGATGTCATCACGTCTTGACGCGAGGACAGGACAGAGAGGGAAGTCTCTACTGCGCATTTGCAGGTGAGTCGGTCACTTGCTATTTATATGTTTGATTGCATTTGTATCCCACATTTTCCCACCTTTTTGCGGGTTCAGTGTGGCTTACAATATGAGTTAAATGTTGGAAATACAATTTGTTACAGATTGGTTATGGATTACATTTTGCAGAATTATGCAAAACAATTGAAGTGTCGGTTAGGAATGTAACAATGGAGCACAAACATTGGAATCATCAAACCTGAAAGAGCCCCAGAGCCTTGTAGATTTACTCTTGGGTGGTGCATCTTGCCTCAGGGTTAGAAAAGTACCTGGTAATCTTTGCTTTCCTTTGTGCAGCCCTTCATTTGAAGACAAGAAACGTTTGGGACTACCCACTCACAGAAAAGGAGGCCATTTCAAATCTAAGTCAAGGTATATTCACCTCTTCTTTTTTTTTTTTTATCAATTATGATCAGTCAAAAACTGAAATCTAAAACTTGGATTAATGCTGATTTCACCTTCCCCCCCCCCCCCCACACAATGATCTTCTGGTAACTTTCATGCCCTAGAGCTGCTTGTTAACAAAATCATCATGGTCTGAATAGAGAACCCATTCAGCTATGTTTTGACTTCCTAGAAACTGCTTCACCTTATAAGCGTCTTTCTAAACAAAATTTATGCTGCCAATATCTATCTTAATTTACACTAGTGCCTTAAACTGCTACAAGTAATCTGTGTCAAATATAGGCTTTTAAAGACAAAGCTGTATCTGGCAACCTGTATGTCTTTACTCAGTCTACATTAAATCTTTTCCTATAACATACACCAGTTTCAATGTTGTTTTTCCTTTGCAGACTGACTTCTTTCTCTTTTGCATCAACGGTGATGCTAACTAGCTCCGTCTAATGAACTGTACTAGGCTTGATTTCTATTGCTACTAGGCTAGTGAAATTGATACCTCTCTCCCCCCCCCCCCCATTTGGAGTTTCCATTCCCAACCCCTCTTTTAGCAAATATTTACCAGTACTAATTATGAGCGTGTTGCGTATGGAACTGGATGGCGTTAGCCTTCAGCCTAGGGTGCGAAACCCTACTGAGCTCTCTAGAGCAGTGTTTCCCAAGTCTGATCCTGGAGTACACCTTGCCAGTCAGGGTTTCAGGATATCCACCATGAATATATGTGAAAAAGATAATGGAAGCAGTGTATGCAAATCAAGTTCATGCATATTCATGGTGGATATCCTGAAACCCTGACTGGCAACAGCTACTTCAGGACTGGTCTATAGTAAAAACAAGACACAGTAGTTGCCTACCATAGGGACTTTATTGGATTCTTAAAAAAAAAACAAAGGGGCAATACAAGCCTTAACCAATGGCTGAAGCAAATTTGTTTAGTATAGGTGAGTGTATGAACTGCGCCTGTACTAATTTCATGGAGGGATCTCAGATTTTTTTGTGTGTGTGGTTGCTGAGCCTAGGGGAGGAATTCAGATTGCAAATACAACCATGAAGGAATTTGGTATCATTTTGTGTGTGTTTTTTTTTTTTTGGATTAGCTCATCTCTGTGTTAAGGTCTTTTTCTGCCGTCATCTACTATGTTATGTTAAGATGTAGTTATTTAATATATTTAATCTACTGCTAGAGTGCTTATGGTGTTTTCTTTTTACAGATACCGGCGGAAATAACATCCACTTTCTGTTAGTGTGGTCCCTTGTGACATGGACACGAATCTCCTGCATATTGCAGATTAAGAAAACACAAAGCTCAGAATGCCTGATGGAAAGGAGATTTAAAGTGTACTAGATGACTGGTACTTGCCTCCTTTACGCATACAAGCTTGTGTCAATCTATTTTTTCAAATAAATAAATAATAAAAGAAACCTGCTGCTATGAGTGAGAAACTGTTTCGTGCAGACTTTTAGTATTCTACTCTTTGGAGTTTTCTAGCACCTCTTCTGTCATGGGAAATTACATGAACATGCATTTTCTTATGAGTTAAAAAAACAAACTCTAAAGAAGGGTGGGAGAAGGCTTTACAAGAAAGATTACATTTAAACATAGTAGTAGTCTACTATAGTAATCTTAAACAGGTCTATAGTGGTTGACCTTCCATGACATCAGCCCATCATAACACCTGTACTTCCTCTCACAGTAACAATCACTTTGTACCTACCACTTGTATGCTCTTCAGTCATGACTTCCTCTAGAAATTGGTATGGGAAAACCTGATTAATCTAATACTAGGGCCTGTGTAAGTACACGTTTGCTAAGACAAAGGAAAATTAAGCAACACAGTCATCCTCCGTTACCTACCTTGAAATGTTTAGGGTATAATGCCCTTACGTGTGTTTTACCAGCAATATGCTTGACAAAGTGGCAAAGTTTAAACAGAGGACTTGCTCTAGCTTCTTCTATTCAGGTTGCAGTGGTACCTCAAAGCATTTAGCCAATAAACAGAAAAGGGGCAAACAGATGTTTGATGACCAGAAGATGGCATTAAGTCACAAAGCTGAAGGTGGGGTTTTCATTCTCTCTAAGGCAGTTGCTGCCATCTTGATACACCCATTAAACTCATGTAATTGACAGGACAACAGGTTCTGCCTACTGGCTTCAGTCTACAAAAATGGGCCAGACAGAAGATGGTATGAACCTGTTATCAAACATCTGTGGGAGAACACTTTGTCAATGTTGTATGCATTCAAATACAAGTGTAGTTGTAGACCGCTTGAGCCCAAGTTTGCTGGAAGGAACACTACAGCTATGTCTGCATTAGCTAAACCCATAGAAACATGGGCAGTTCTGGTTTTATACCCAATGATTTTAGGCTTTAGGTACTCTTCCCCCCCCCCCCCCCCCCCAATATACACTGGTTTGTGCCAAGCAGTACAATACTTCCCTTCCTGCAGTTAAAGCTACTACTACTTATCACTTCTATAGCGCTACAAGGCATACGCAGCGCTGTACACCAAACAAGAAAAAGACAGCCCCTGCTCAAAGAGCTCACAATCTAAATAGGACAGACAGAACAATTAAGAGGTGGGGATAAAAGGGTACAGGGCAAGTGAGTAGTGGTTAGGCGTCAAAAGCAGCGTTAGAGGTGGGCTTTTAGCCTGGATTTGAAAACGGCCAAGGACGGGGCTAGACGTACAAGCTCAGGAATTCTATTCCAGGCGTGAGGTGCAGCGACATAAAAGGAACGGAGTCTGGAATTAGCAGTAGAGGAGAAGGGAACAGACGAGAGATTTATCCACAGAACGGAGTACCCAAAGGGGGGGGGGGGGTGTAGGGAGAGACAAGAGTGGAGAGGTACTGGGGAGCGGTAGAGTGAATGCACTTATAGGTCAGTCAGAGAAGTTTGAATTGAATGCAGAAACTGATACCTTCCAGTCCTCCTATGTCTACTACGGAAATAGGGATAGTGACAATGAAAATAAGTAGGGCAAACACACACACAAACTACAGCTGAACCTTTTAAACAAACTTGCAGCTATTTTAGTCACCCGTCTTAGCTTTTAACTATGAATTAAAAAAAAAAATTCTATACTCTTTAAAAAGAAATGTAAATAAATTGGTAACCCTAGACTCCTACTTCAGCAGCTGTTTTATTTATTTTTTGGGGGGGGGGAGCTGTCAACATATGCCTATGTTTTTTTAATGCAGCCCTGCAACTACTACCCGTTTTTAGGTTTAAATAATAAGCTGCAACAAAGTTGTCTCTGTCCATTTTCCTTAACCAGCAGCATCAACAGTGATTACAAAGAAAAAGTGATATAACTGTACTTAAAGTACAGTGTTGATTATCTGATCTTTGCTAATCCAATAGCCCCCCACACCCATTGACATAATTGCATTTATTTGTATCTTTGTTTTAGATTGGGCCCTCTATGCCTTTAAGCAGTGTTTTCTGTATTTGGAAAACAACAATAACCTCTCACAATATGCTAATGTATCAACCTAAGCGTTTATTGTACTTCTGTACTAGACTTCTACAAATCTAAATTTTGTAACCACCTTTTTAGCAATATGTAAGCCACATTGAACCTGCCATATGGTGGGAAAATGTGAGATACAAATGCAATAAATAAGATAAATTATCCGAAAATGGGGTTTGTATTTTCTGTTCCTCCTTCATTTAAGCCCTATCCATCCATGTTAAAAGAAAAATTGACCATAGTCTGTGTAGCAGGTTGTACCACTACTAAGCTTGCACCTGTACATTAATAGGTTTACTCAAAGTTCTCTTACACTGCTGTTATGATTATTGCCGTTGTGCAGGTCTTGCTGCGTCTAAATGGAACCCATGTTTTAGCCATCATGCTATTCTATATAGAGAGTTCTCAAACCTGAGTGGCTGGGGCGTTTTCCTCAGGAAGGAAGGAGAGTGTAGCTGGAAAGTCTGTCACAATTTTAAATGGTGGTTCTGCCTCTGCCTTCAATGAATTTCCAGCCTCATTCCTGCCAGAATTTAAAACGGTGACCAACAGACAAATGCCCATTCCGCTTACTCAGATGCAGAAAGACCTGGACCACTGTAACAAGCAGGTGTATACAAATATTGTACACATGGCAACAGGCCTCTTAAAAACCAAACAGACCCTAAAAACATAAGAATAGCTATCAGGGGTCAGCGTCTCTTTAAGCCTTCGCCCCCAGGCTTATGTATCCCATAAAGGTAGTACTAATGAAGTTTAAATCTTCAGCTGGACTCCATTAATAGAAGACACTTAAAGAAAGGAACCTGAAACCCTGTTGGCTACTGGAGGTCAATCTTTAACACAATGATTTTAAGTGACCAGGTACCAAACTCAGTGCATTTCTTATACAAATGAAGGGTCATTTCAGCATAACATAAGAGTCAACACAGGTGTGATGACTTTCTCCATGTTTACAGGCACGCTGGACTAAGAACTACATTTTCAGAAGTTTATTAAAAACTGTAAATTTGTAGACACTAAATAAAAATATACACAACCAAAATTGACTGAAGGATGCCATACAGCTCATATGGGAACGCTGCTTCAAGTGACTTTCTCCTAGTAGGGTGCACAATAATATGTTTAGGAGGAAACGGGGCAAGAAAGAACTTTAGGGTCTGGGCGGCCGCATGCCAGGAGGCGGAGGACCTAAGGGAAAAATAAAATAAATTTTTACATTTTCACAACGATGTGGTTAATAGCCTTAACACAAGATAAGTCTGGAGGTAGGATGCATAGCTGACATCTTTAATGGCATCCACTAGTCACATTCAAACCAGTTCAAGAGGACAGATAATAGGCTAAGCATGGCCAGTACCTTAAAGCTTTGGAGACAGGAGTATTGCATTCACCTATACTTCCAAATTGTATTTTAAAAGGAATGTTAGAAATATAGAAATGTAACATTTCTGTACAGACTACAATTGTAAGAGTCCAGGCAGACAATGTTTTGTATTTTTTTCTCAAAAAGGTGTAAGAAATTATTTTCTTTACATTATCTGACCAAAGAGATCATTACAAGCTACTATTCAACACAGAAAACAAACAAACAAAAAAAAACAGGAGGGATGGGGGGGGGGGGGGGGGGTAGATAAAAAGTTGAAAAACAAAATCATTTCCGCAAACTATTGAAAACCTCTCTCTTCGACACGATATACAACAAAGATCAACACATGTAACTGTATAATCTCTGACTTACCCAGAAATGTTTCTTACTATCTTTTGCTTTAATACTATCATTTAACCCAGAATTCTCTGTTAATAATAAATGTATGTTCCCTTCTATTTCCCATACCCACGATGAATTGTAAGCCACATTGAGCCCGCAAAAAAGTTGGGATAATGTGGGATACAAATGTAATAAATAAATAAAATTTAGGTTGCAGGGAGCAGCTTAAAGATGTCGGCTAATGAAACCCCGCCAGCTGGACTAGCCCTTTGAGACTGGTTTTTCAAAAAGAACAGTACTGCTTACCTGGCTGTCCAATGCTGTCCCACCACCTCAAGACACACACACACAAACTATCACAATAACACCTGCTAGTTTACTATTTCAACCTGGTATCCGCACTGTTTACCTCTCATGCCAGGTGGGGGTGGTCTCATGCCTGGAGGAGGCATTCCCATTGGTGCACCTCTGCCTGGGGGCATTCCCATTGGTGGGCCCATAGGTGGCCTCATACCAGGAGGTGGACCCATCATTCCTTAACAGAAAACATTGGGGGGGGGGGGGGGGGGGGGGGGGGGGGGGGGAAGAAGAGACAGAAGTCATAAATTAACAGTAGAAACAACCTCATGTAAAATATGTACACATACAAGTTACTATAAAACTACAGTAGCACTTAGCATTGGTGCTTTGAAAATGCCACAGTAGTCAAAATGTGACCTATTTGAGTAATAACTAAAAAGTTGCACAATTTGTCACACTCAGTGGCGTAGGAAGGGCGGGGCGGTGGTCCGCCCCGGGTGCACGCTGCTGGAGGATGCAGAGAGCAGCCGCATGCCAGTCGGCTCCGCTGGTTCCCTGCTCCCTCTGCCCCGGAACAGGTTACTTCCTGTTCCGGGGCAGAGGGAGCAGGGAGCCAGTGGAGCTGACAGGTGCGCGGCTGCTCTCTGCACCCTCCAGCAGCCAAGAATGCACCCGGGGGGGGGGGGGGGGGGGGGGGGGGGGGGGGCTTGATGCTGCACCCTGGGGGGGACTGACACCGCTGCACCTGGGGGGGGGGGGGTGCGCAGTGGCGATCCACCCTGGGTGGCAGCCTACCTTGCTACGCCACTGGTCACTCTCCAGAACGGTTCACACTTAAGCATGCACTGCTGCCTTGCCCTGTAACAATTACCTGGTTTAGGGACCCTACCGGGTCTTTTAGATTACAAACTGCCAACTTCTAATTTATACACACGCAGACTTTCATGCTAAAGGCTAATGCTTCCCAAACTTATGTGACTCCATTTTAAAACACCAAAAAAAAAAAAAAATTCAAGTGGCACCAGAGGATAAAAAAAAAAAAAAAGTAAACAGCAGACTACCAATGCCTACCCCTCTTTCCCCCACCACATCCAAAGTATGAAAATAGCAGTGGTGACCAAAGTGACAGCAGTCAGCATAGGGCCCTGTGTGCTCACAGAACCCAGTACACTGCACAGGTTTCCAGTCTAAAAGGAAGCACACACTGCAGGATCTGTGGGTGTCCGCTGGAACAGAGGCTTCATGTTGTCTGTCACTACTGGTCATACGTTATAAATTCAGGTCCAGAGGGATGGGGAGGGGGGGGGGAGCAAACCTGTTTCTGTGACCCCCATCCAAGATCCTAATCTACAGCCTGGGAACCACAGCTGAAAGCCAAGGTTTCCTAAGAGTCCAAGCACTTTTCCCCTCCCCAAAAATCCAAGCCAGACCTCAGTGTAATCCTGCTTAGAACCAGTTCATCATTAGGTTCAGACATGATTTGCTCATCAGTGATCCAGTCAAAGAGACGACTAGTCTCCACCCTCAAGTTCTAGTACACAAATATCTCTAGCAGCAAAAAAAAAACCAGGCTGCAGCAGAAGGGGGCCTACATTGACGGTGCATGTTTCTGATGCACTCCAAGGCCCCCTTGTATTGCAGCAGATAAAAGGTAGGTCTTTCTTTTTTTTTCAGGGAATGGCCGTGCGGCAAATGAAGCACTTGATGCCTGGCCATTTCAGGAGGGGGCCTTATCCTACAGTTTACTCTCAGCCCGACACAGCCCTTATGAGGGTGAAATAGGGCCGTGTCCGGCGAGCGAAGAATGGTTTTATGTGATGAATAACGTGTGTTTTATCATTTTAGTCGGTCTGCTCTATGTTTCTTTTTTTTGCCGTTTTGGATTTTGCGGATCATTTGCCTATTTGTTTTCAGGGACACAAATCTCTCTACACAAAATGTGAATACCAAGTTGTTCGTACCTGGAGGTAGAGCTCCTCGCCCCATAGGAGGGGGAGGTCCACCTCTGCCACCTGGTGCATACTGTGTGGGGGCTCCAGCAATGCTGGCAGTGGCTGCAGCCGCAGCTGCAGAAACGGTTCCACGTCCTTGGGGCGTCATCACCTGTGTGGGGTAAAGAGGGAGTCATTTATGCTCAGGCTGAAAGCATCCACACCAGACAGACAGTTGCTGTCGTTTACAGTACCATTAAAGAATCAGAACAAAATCTAACCCACCACTTCATCCTCACTATGAAATACCATATTTTTCGGACTATAAGACGCACTTTTTTCCCCAAAAATTTGGGAGGAAAATGGGGGGTGCGTCTTATAGTCCGAAGGTAGCGAGTTTTGGATCGCCCTCCCCTACTTACGTGACGCGATGGGCCCTGGTGGTCTAGTGACGCCATTTTGAATCTCGCCGAGACCGTCAGGAAGCAGTCAGGAGCACGGAGAGCAGCGCGCTGGGCAGGAAAGAGGGGGCTCTTTCCTGCCCCGACGTCACTAGACCACCAGGGAACATCGTGTCACGTAAGTAGGGGAGGGCGATCCAAAACTTGGACAAGACGCACCGGAGCACCTAGGTTTTAGAGGAGGGAAAAAGGAAAATTTTTTTTTCCTATTTCCCTCCTCTAAAACCTAGGTGCGTCTTATGGTCCGGTGCGTCTTATAGTCCGAAAAATACGGTAAGTCATGTTTTATGAATTCATTTATTACTAGGGCTCCTGATCCAGTCCTGAAGGGTGTCAAACCATATTCATCAGATTTATGTAGATACATAGCATCAAGGTCGCCCACATTTCTGCATCAACCCGACTTGGATACACAACTAAATTAACAACCATTCAGCGGTAATGGCTCGATCAATTATTGGCATTAAATCACCACTAATTTGGAGTTGCAAATTGCATGCACCGTACCTAAATTCTCTCACGTGCAAACCAAAAGGAGATGTGGCCAAGGGAATTCCCAAAAGTTACACACAGTGTTACAGAATTTGGGGGGGGGGGGGAATGCACAACCAACGTGTTTTCCAAGATTTACATCCGATTTCTGTAAGTCCTGTTGCTTAATTTTATTAGCCGGAATTGGTGCTATTCTGGAAAGGATGCTCATCCCATAGTGCCCTTTGCAGAATGGCGATAAGTGCTGATTTTTCACTGCACCCAAATCTGGGTGCCATTAACTGTATAGTTCGCTATGCAAATAAACCTACTCATTTATTTTTACTGCAGATGATTACATGCCTCTCCAGCCTACAGGTCAAGCCCCGTCAAATTCCTGGCAGCTCGACATACACAGGTAAAAAAAAAAATGGTAACTAAGCAAGCCTCCAGTTACATGACTTGCTAAGTACCGATAGTCATAATCGATATAGTAACTAATGGATTATACCGGTGCTTCTTAAACCTCTCCTGGAGGCAGACCTGGCCGGCTGGGTTTTCAGGATTACCACACTAAAACAGATCAGTATGTTCATTTACTGCCTTGGGTGAAAAAAGTCATACATAGGCAAGACAATTACAGCAGTAAAAATATTCAAGTAACAATACACAGTATGGCACAGTATGCTACTTGCAGTGTCAGCGTAATATACATTAAAACATCTTAACAGCATGCAGTGTATGCAGAGGTGGAACATACAGACAAAATAAAGGCAGCTAATGAGGAAAAACTGCACCTGGAGTCAAAATGATCTCAGCTAGAGTAACAGTGGATAAGCAAGTCCTGCTACAGTATGTACAGATGGAATTAATTCTTGTGTGTGCGACTAGCTACTTAGTTGGCTCTTCTCCTAGGCTTTTAATGGAAGAAGCAAGCTTTCACCTGCTTCCTTAGGATCCACTGTATAACCCAACCGGTTAGGTAAGCTTTCAGGAGAGGTTTGAGAAGAACTGAATTATACCATCACCAGTCCCTCCCCCCCCAAAACAAACAAACAAAAAACCTATAGTATTTCTAGAAACACAGTAAAGGACACAGGAATCATTCTAGAAAGTAAATACACAACATTATTCTCAGAAAAGGCTAAGAGAAGGCTGCTCACCTGCTGGGATGGTCCTCCAATTCCCCTGACTGGGCCAGCTAGACCTGCTGGGGCCTGTGGCATTGGTGCACCAGCCGGCACTCCTCTCCCAGCTGCTCTACCAACTCCGGGTCCTCCCGCAGCTCCAGCCAGTGGCACACGAGCAATACCAGTCTGCAAACAACTGCAAACATTTTAGATCTATTCCCCTTCCCCATGAATAAAAACTACTGTGTTAAAAAGAATAGGAAGAAAAATAAGTCTAATACAGCCTTTAGTGTTTTACTTCCTTCTCTGCAATACATAATATTCTTAAGTTCCTCTTTCTGCCCATGATCTTCCACATTTACTCCACTATAAAAGCAGAAGGAACCCTGCCAACAGAGTATTCGGACTTAAGTCCTAGTATACAGTTGAAAAACAAGCAAAAATGCTCAAACTGAGTTGTTATATTTAACTTTCCAGTCACTTTGCTGATACTGAACATAAAAATGAAAAACAATTATTGGCAACAGAAAAAAATAAGAAACGAGCTTAGGTTGCACCTTACTTGATCACTCTATAATTAAAGATTACGTATGACACAATAAAATATACCATGACTTACCTGCAGAGTGTTACCTCCCTTTATTTCCAGGAATACTGGAAGCAAGAAGAAAGAGGACTCTACTCATCTTGTTGGGAGCCTGCTTTCCCGCCTGCTCCCAGGCCTTGAACACCACCCCTAAGCAGGAACCGGCAGGAGAGCATGGGAGACGAACCTTTTCCGGAGATGCGAAGAAGGTAGAACGAGAGGACATGAAATGAGATTGAAGGGGGGGCAGACTCAAGAAAAATGTCAGGAAGTATTTTTTCACGGAGAGAGTAGTGGATGCTTGGCATGCCCTCCCGCGGGAGGTGGTGGAAATGAAAACGGTAACAGAATTCAAGCACGCATGGGATAAACATAAAGGAATCCTGTTCAGAAGGAATGGATCCTAAGGAGCTTAGCCAAAATTGGGTGGCAGAGCCGGTGGCAGGAGGCGGGGATAGTGCTGGGCAGACTTATACGGTCTGTGCCAGAGCCGGTGGTGGGAGGTGGGACTGGTGGTTGGGAGGCGGAGATAGTGCTGGGCAGACATACGGTCTGTGCCAGAGCTGGTGGTGGGAGGCGGGGATAGTGCTGGGCAGACTTATACTGTCTGTGCAAGAACCGGTGGTGGGAAGCGGGGATAGTGCTGGGCAGACTTACACGGTCTGTGCCCTGAAAAGGACAGGTACAAATCAAGGTAAGGTATACACAAAAAGTAGCACATATGAGTTTATCTTGTTGGGCAGACTGGATGGACCATGCAGGTCTTTTTCTGCCGTCATCTACTATGTTACTATGAAGGGTCAGGGTAGGAGACAGACCACCTCAGCTGGGAGGACGAAGGTGAAGAGCAGGAGCAAGACAGCCCACAGCCTATAAACCCCCCAGCCTAGCACTGCGGCAGAAACTAGGTGCAGCAGTTAATTATATAACGGTCCAAAAAGTCCCAGGAGAATCAACTGAGAGGCACTGAGGGCAGACGGAACTACTGGAACTGTCCCTCTGGCAAGACACGGGGAGGTCCAACAAGGCAAGCAGTCCGAAGCAGTAACCAGTTTCACGAAGGACAGGTGAAAGGCCACCCATGGAAGACTATCCAAAGATGTTGGCTATGGAGGACCCTCCCCTCCCCAGGGGCAACAGGGACAGAGAACCACCAAGATGAAGAGGGAACTGAAAGGCACCAACATGGGGTGTGGGGGGGGGGGGAGGGGGCATCAAAAAACAGAGAGCTCCCTTGGAAGCACCATAGGAGAAAAGGAGCTCCGGGAGTACCAAAGGGGCCCAAGAACAGCAAAGGCCCCCAGGAGACAAAGGTCCCCAAACCCTGCTCAGAAACTGCAGAGAGAATGAAGTCCGGGGAGACAGGGAAACTCCCCGTCCTGCCAAAGAGACACTAGAACCCCAAGAAAGAGGACAAGGAGCCGCAGAGGAGCCAACAACTCAGAAAAAAAAAAAAAAAAGGGGGCAACAGAACCCAGTACGCTAAGCCGCCGCAGAAGAATAAGGGGGGGGGGGGAGCCCTGTCATCCCCCCTCAGGTGTGACCAAGACAGCACGGCCTAAAGGGCCTGTAGAGTGTATTCTTGTTTTTATTTTTTTTTAACTGGCCACCAGAGACTGATGTCATAGGTAAGAAGGACCGGGCTGTGTCCCGGTATCCGCAGTCAAAGACTACGCAGTTGAAATGGGCCGACCAGAATCTTTTCTTTATTTTTTTTTTTGGGGGGGGGGGGGGGGGGGTGGCAGAACAAATGCAGCATGGGAAGAAACATCCAAAGAGAAAGGTGCGGGAAAGGGAGCAGCAATTAGCTCCATTCCACCCGACACCGCCATTACAAGACGAACGCGGAATGCTAGCAATATGCACAGCGGGGAAAAGGAGACCCGCAGCTGCTCCCTGAATGCCACCAAAGGTGGCGAGCCAACCAAACCCAGCAGTCACACGAAGATGGAAGCTGGTGCAAGATGGCGGACAGAGCGCGCGACTGGCGTGAAGCCTGCCAAAGAAAAAACACTGCTGAAGAGCCTGCTACTCCACACGGGAATGCCCTCTGGGCCAAAAGCGTCAGAAAAGAAATCACCAGTCAGCGGACAGAGGAGAGGCCCGACTGTGCGGGAACAGGCTAAAAATAGCAGGCAGCTGCAGACAAGGCATAAACCAGTCACAAAAAATAGTGCTGATGTTAGAGAGAGGCAGAGCTAGCGAAGGAACGATGCACAGACCCATGCCGGCTAGGGGAGCATAAAAGCCTTCATGGGAACAAAACAGCCAGCAGAACTGCAAACACAGGCCAGCACTCAGCAAGCGAAGACTACAGCAGAGGCATATCCATCCAGTAAATAAATAGTGCAAAATCGTCACACAGAAGGACCGTCTCTAGGATTTCTTTTTCCACCCCAGTGGCAGGAATCCAAATGTCATGTGCCAGATAGATCACCAGCACATAAAAACCCAAAGAAGAGAGCAAGGGATGGGGGGGGGGACCTGGCACCACCAGGTGTACCCCAACAGATCAGCCAAGACACGCTAGAAACCCCAGCTCAAGTAAGCCTGAGGGAACAGGCTAACAGCAAGCACCAAACCAGAGCTGCACAGGAAAGGGAATAGGACTTGTTACACCACCTTTCTGTGGTTTTTGCTACTACATTCAAAAGGAACTGCATGTCCATCCACCTGCTGAGACAGAGAGAATACTGAAAGTGAGGCTGCTGCACAGTATCCTTTATGGCACAGCTCTGAGGTTCTCTCTATCTCCACTTGCTGGTAGAGGGACATAACCCACTTTTCTCTGGACTGATCCGTGGGACGTAATGGAACAGCAGATGTAAAATGCTCACTGAGAGAAAAAACAGTCAACATTTACACAGTATAAAAATAATCCTTTATCCCTGCTCAGCTGCTGGCTCTGAAGGCTGCGCAGAAAGTGCCACCAGCATGCTCTAGCACCTGGCAGATGCAGAGGCTTGTCTGATTGCTCCGGTCTACCTCAGCCCAGGGATCCAGCATTTCTGCTTTCCCTGGCTCTCCCTGGGTGCGGCTAGAGGGAAATTCCCTACTTAGTTCTTTACCATAGCATTAGCCCCTGACAAAGGGCATAAAGCTAGCCAGGCCAATTGAAAAAAATATTTGGAAAGCTTGGGAGCAACAGTGGGGGGAACAGGCAAGTCGGGTGGAGTAGCACTAGGAAGTGCAAACAGGGGCTTCGGAGCAAAGCTCAACCAGGTACAATCCCAAGACACTGACCTGGGAGCAGCCGTTAGGTTAAGTTATGCTGTGCAGCTGTGACCAGCAGAGCGAGTGAACCATACCAGGGACGTGAGCTCCGTCACACAACCTACCAGCTGCTGAAGGGAGCAAGTATAACCACAAAAAGCTAGACAGCTTTATTAAAATCTGAACTACACTTTTTGAAGTTAATGTAACAGAAAGCTGCACCATACAATTTACTTATAACCCTTATTTCCACAAGAAACACCACTCCAGCTCAGGGGCGTAGCCAGACTTCGGCGGGAGGGGGGTCCAGAGCTCGAGGTGAGGGGGCAAATTTAAGACCCCCCCACCACCAACTTTGACGACCCCTGCCAACGACCCTCTCGAACCCCCTCCCGCACGGCCGCCGTGGTCTACTTTTGCTGGCAGGGGACCCCAATCCATACCAGCCGAGGTCCTCTTCTTTCCGCGAAGGCTTCATTCTATTTCTGACGTCCTGCACATACAGAAACAGAACAAAGCCTTTGCAGGAAGAGGAGGACCTCGGCTGGCGAGGATGGGGTCCCCCGCCAGCAAAGGTAGCCCACGGCGACGGCGGGTCGTCGGCAAGGGGGGGGGGGGGTCGACAGGGTCATCGGCAGGGGGGGTCCATGGCCAAATCTACGGGGGACCAGGTCCCCATGGCCCCACGTAGCTACACCACTGCTCCAGCTACAGGAGTTATGGTTCCCAATCCCACCAGCAACACTTACATCTTTGGGAGGTGGTCCCTCAACAGTCATGGAAACCAAGTTCTCTCCTCTGAGCAACACCAACCCCAGGACTCTTTTCTCTTCCCGCTCTGGCTGTTTTGAGTTTTTAGGCCTATAAAATTGGAGTAGAAGTTTAGTTTTGTTCTGCAGTGTTTTAGCAATTAATGAACCACTCTTTTTCCTCAAAAATATGAAAACATGAACAATGAGAAAACAAATAAAGAAATCTAGCGTCAACCTTTGTATCAAAGTCAACATTTGACAATAATGTAATGAATAGCAAAAGAAAATTCAAAAGGTTTTTTCATATGGACCTAGTTAAGAGCCCTTACTGAAATAAATACTTTGTGGTGGGAAAGGATTTTAAAATTTGCAGAATTAAAAAATCATGCCTGAAAGAGGTTTACCAAAAGCTATAATGTTCAAATATGCTCTACAACTAAACAACAAAAATTCTATCCCAAAGAAAAAGGACTCACTTGATTTTCCTGAATTCATCACAGTCACACAAAATGAGGTTCATATGTTTATCGAAAGCCTTGAAGGTCCCAATGAAGATTCGACCATCCTGCAGGATACAGCGCATCCTGTAGTCGATGTGCTGGAGCATCTTACTGCTCTTTCCCACCGTCTAGGAGCAAAAAAAAATACAAACAACAATAATCATCAAACTTAAAAACAAAACAAAAGTGCATGCAACTTACTCCTCACCGGCCTCCCACTCGGCCACCTATCCCCCCCCTTCAATCCGTTCAGAACGCTGCTGCACGTCTTATATTCCGCCAAAACCGATATACTCATATCACCCCTCTCCTCAAATCACTTCATTGGCTTCCGATCAGATATTGCATACAATTCAAGCTCCTCCTCCTTACCTACAAATGCACTCAAGTCTGCGGCTCCTCACTACCTCTCCACCCTCATCTCCCCCTATGTTCCCGCCCGCAACCTCCGCTCACAGGACAAAGCCCTTCTCCACTACTGCCAACTCCAGGCTCCGCTCATTCTGCCTTGCCTCACCCTACGCCTGGAACAATCTTCCTTTACCCATACGCCATGCCCCCTCCCTACCCATCTTCAAATCTCTGCTTAAAACTCACCTTTTCAATGCTGCCTTCGGCGCCTAACCGCTCTAGAAATATAAAATGCCCCAATCTATCCACCCTATCAGATTAACTGTTCACTCGTCCTCTAGATTGTACACTTGTCTTTAGATTGTTCTCTTGTCTTTTAGATTGTAAGCTCTTTGAGCAGGGACTGTCCTTCTATGTTTAAATTGTACAGCGCTGCGTAACCCTAGTAGTGCTTTAGAAATGTTAGTTAGTAGTAGTAGTAGTAATGTTCTGGCTAACCCCTTTCACGCACAGTGTGCCAGTGTTTCCTTCCCTCAGCGATCCCAAACAAGCCCCCTCAAGGCCTATAATCTCTCACCATTCTCTCTCTCAGACTCAGATAACATTAGTGTCACGATACATGTGTTGTGAAAGTACACTTACAGACAGACAAAAGAAAAAATTAAAGAGAAGAGATAACTTTATTTACTATTACTTCTGGAGATTATGTACAGAAAGCCAATCACAGAAACAATTCCTGGATTCTGGTCCTAGTCTGGTCACATTTCCTGCCTGCTGATTCTCCTCTCTCCCCTCTGCTCATTCTTTTTTTGTGGTCTGATTTTCTCTGTCAGCTTTGGAAAAATGCGTATCTCTGATACCTTTGTATTTTGCAGAGTTGAATGGGAAATGCTTTTCTATTTCTATAGTGCTGCATTGTTTGCAAAGTCTGCTTTCCTAGCGTTTTCAGTTCAATTTTTGTCTGCCTCGTTCCAGTTTGTGGTGACATTCTATATTTGGTGAGGGTCTGTCTGTGCTTTTTACGTGACCACGGTCAGGTATTTAGCTAGCGCAGGGATGGGCAACCTGCAATCCACCACTGAATTTTATGCAGCTTGCAAGACCATGGGAAGTTTACACAGAAAGCAGCTCACCCAAACGTCATTAACCAGTTTTGTGGTCAGCGGAACTGTCAAAGGGTACAACAACCAGATAAGACTTGTTTGACAGTGTTAGCAGCTGTTTGGAAAGACAAAGGTACCTAACCACCTTACCTTCGGCACCTAACCACCATACCTCTATTCAGAAATCTAGACTGCCCCCACTTGACACTTCGCATTTTAGATTGTAAGCTCTCTTGAGCAGGGACTGTCCTTTGTTAAACTGTACAGCGCTGCGTAACCCTAGTAGCGCTCTAGAAATGTTAAGTAGTAGTAGAAGATAATAGACCATTCTGGTAGTCATTTTATGTTCATTCAGAGGCTTATTTTCAAAGCACGTAGACTTACAAAGTTAGACTTTGTAAGTCTAAGTGTTCTGAAAATGAGCACCTCAGTCATCACATTTTGTTAAGTTTCTGTATGTGGACCACTAGTGATAGTGCAGACAGTTATGTGGCCCTCTGTGTATTATTAAAAAAAAAAAAAAAAAAAAAGTTGCCCACTCATGAACCAGTGCATGTTTCTGTGCAGGAATCTGTAGCAGGCAAGCCTGATCTTTTCTCATTTTTTTTTAGGATCTGTGCTTTCCAATAGGAGGTGTATAACTGTTCTAACATAGCTACCATGTTTAGATTGCCCATTTTTCCCAAGCAGGCTTATTACCATTTGGGTTCTTGGTTTGATAAGACAGATATGTAGGTTGAGTGCATTTTTTTTTCTCAAGGTTTTGTGTTATTTTCAGAGAGCCTGGTAGTAGAGGGGGTTTTGGCACTGTTATTGAGTAGACAACAAAATGTGTATGTTTTCGTTTGTACTATGAGTAGTAAGGGAAAGTGTTCTGATTTTGCCCTGTATTCATTACCGAGGTTCTACTTACTCGGTTCAAGAGGGAGACATAGGCTACTGTCAGGGCTTTTTTTGTGGGGGTACTGAGTACCGGCACCTTTTCCACTGTCTGCTAAAATTGACCTACATTCCCCAAGTTTTAATGAAAGAGCTCAGGCTGCTTTGTCGTAGATTCTGTGACTGGTTGCTGGGGGCCTGGCTATTGTGGGGTGGCCTGGCATTTGAGTACCAGCACTTTTTTTGCTAGAAAAAATGCACTGGTGTAGTATTTGAACTCCTCCTCCTCCTACTAATTAGCATTTCTATAGCGCTGCCAGGGTTACGCAGCGCTGTACAAGTTTCACAAGGGGAAGGACAGTCCCTGCCCTGGAGAGCTTACAATCTGACTGGAAGCACTTCGGTGCTGCAGATCCACCAAAGTACCATAATGGAGTTTATCAGAAACCAAGACTTTCCTAAGCTAGGTAACCTGACAGTTTCGGAACTGTCGCTCACCAACACAGTCCCCTTAGCAGGGCACATCCATGAAACCCGTCCTGGCAGTCTATAACTTCCCTCCTCGGCTACAAACACGCGACAAAGACAAACAAAAAATAGTAAAAAAAAAAAAAAAGACCACAATGTAGCATCCCGAGCAGGTACCCCCGAAGCACAGCAGAACCCCCACACTGATTTTCCATATCTGGGCCCCAAAGCCTCCCCCCCCCCAGGTCCCATAGCTTCAGGAGCTTCCCTGCTCTCTGTACCACGAAAATAGCTACTCCCACAACTCCACCACCGCCTTAAGACCCCAACGCAACACTTCTTACCATAGCTGCGGTTCGGATGGGTCGACTCAGCGACCGATTCTACCGAACACAAACAAAAATTCCGCTGCGAATCTTGCTCCAGTCAGCGGCGGCTACTTATGCCGGAAGTGAAGACTCGTGGTGAACCGGAAGCTCAACGCCTAGTGCTTTTCTCTGTGCGCATCCGTATGCAGGCACAAACTGGCATGTATGAAAGTATTAATTAGGTCAAATAAAATAAAATAAAAATGCTACCGACAATAAAGAACGACAGCGTGGATACAGCATAGGTTTGCATGCTTTTTTGGGGGGTGACGGGGATGATGGCTACGCGGATGCGAGGAAAAGGGAGAGTAACCCTATTGGCTTCAGTTTTTGACGTCACGCCGTCTCCTGTTCTCAATCTACCCTCCTTGGAGTCGCAGCCTCGAAAAAGACGTGACGTCGGAGGGGGGTGGGGCGCCGGAGAAGGAAAGCTTGTCGTCGCGCGCGGGCCAGTGGCAGACAGCTCGAAAGACAAGACAAGTGTGAAGGTAGGAGGACGCGAGTTTGTGCGTTTGCAAGAGATACTGGACCAGCGCGGTGAGGAGGTGGTGACACGCTGGAGCGGGGAAAAGATGCTAGATCGTAGGGGAGGGGTCTTGGTTCTGAAATGCGCGTCAAATGGGGTGTTCGGTGTGGGAGGGCTGTAGGTGAGGTTCGGGATTTAAAGGTGAATGAGTCACAAAGACAGCAGGTGGGATCTGGTACCCTGGGGAGAGCAAGTGATGGAGGCAACAGATGGGATTGGGTACCAGTGGGGTTGCATCAAACAGTACATGGGCACAGGTTCTCTAGGCAGGAGTGATGGAGGCGTTGGGAGAGAAAGAAGGAGGGAGCCAGCAGATGGAGAAGGGGTGTAATAAGGGCAGCAGCCACCGAGTCAAAAAATCGTGATGGGGACACATGGGGACAGAAGAGCCATCCACGGATAGAAGAAGGAGGAGGGGGTAACGAATAAGCGTTTTAGTTAAAAAAAAATTTTGTTAAAATAAAATGAGAATCGAACTGTTTTGAAACATGCTTAAAAGTGTTGCAAAGCAGTAGTAGACATATGAAAGTTGTAAAGAGGTCTAGTAATAGAACCCCAGGAATATATGCGTTGGTGCGTGTATGTTTTTTTTTTGGGAGGGGGAGTATTTTCATAAAATCAACCAAAGAAAGAAATGGGTGGAATAAGTAACACAGGGAAGACTAAAGCAGGAATGACACTTATGGATACAGGGAAAGAAGCAGCAGTTACAATGCTAGTGAAATTGAAAACCAAGTTTTATGTGAAAAGTAAGATATGTGAAGCAGATTCTTGCCTTCCACCTGCGGTTAATGTAAAGCATTGATAACATTGTGGCAGTGTGCTAAAGCTTTTGTGTTTGTTTTCATACGCTGTGCAAATTGGAAGTTGCATTATTTAGATTGTAGTCTCTTTTTCTATCCTTAGGCCAAAGTTAGTTACCTTGAGATTAATCAGCCTTTTATAGTTGAGTGTGAATGAGAACTGTATGACTCAGGAGAACTGTAAGCGCCTCACACCTGGGATGAATTTCACATAATGCTGCCCGTAGGTACTGATGCCACTCCCTAACCTGAAGCTCTTGCTCCTCATACCAAACCTCTGGTACTCTGCGTAGGGATTTTCCAATCAGAGTGAGTACACAGACAGGAATTATGTCAGACTATGCTCATGGTGCCCCCCCCCCCTTCATAAAGACATGCAGTAGGTTGGCTCTATGAATACTGTCTAACTTGATGCTAACTGGAGCAGAGCTCCAAGGTATGGAATGGGATTGTGGAAAGTATTCCAAGGTATGGAATGGGATGGGAGATCTGCAGAGTGAATGTGGATTTGCTACTTTAAATTTCTGCTACCTTAGGCATAGGCCTAATAACCATATGTCTAAACATGGTCCTGGCTTTCACTTCTAGGTCACCAGTTCTAACCTAGCTTAAGTTGTTTTGTTTTGAACTTAAAAAAAAAAAATTAAGGCAACCTGTGTGACGTGTGGTTTCAGCCTAGTTCCAAAAGCCACTTCCAAAGTATTCACATCATGGCCCTGTTAGATTCCTACAAATCTGTACATTTTGCTATATACCTGTTTTCTGTGAAAGGGTTAAATATTTATCAGATTCATGTCTGTCATGTAGGCTGAGTCTTTTACATCAGGTTGCCTCCGTTTTAGTAGGTCTGTCCTGCCTTCACTTTAAGGTTAACCAAATTGCAGAAGTATTTTTTTTTTTTTGTGTGTGTGTGTGTGTTACAGAATGAAATGTTGCATTTATTGTAGAGAGAATGTGAATACTTTACTTGATGTTACACAGTTGGACAATGCACATACAAAGCTGTACAAATCCCAAGCTGAATATCAACCTGAAATGCCTTTAGTGGAAGTTAGAAGTGATGTAGGGAAGGTTTGGGTTTATGCAGGAGCGGATCAGGGAGGAAGTTACTTGAGTGGGTGAGTGGTTGGTAGCTGATCAAGTAATGACTGTTCTCTGTTTCACTGAGAGAGGGGAGGTTGATCATGTTATCTGGCAGCTGGGATTTTGGATTTTTTTCAAATGTCATGTATCTGCTGATGCTCCTCCTGGCTTTAGGCAAGTTAATTCAACCTGTATTGCTTCAGAGAAATACCTACTGTATCCAGTCGGAACTATCTTTGAATATGGATTTGGGAAAAAAAGTACTGAAAATAGAAATCCAAGTATTGTAATATAGGTGTTTAATTACTAGGGGTGTGCAGCCCCCACACTTCCATTTGATGTTTTCCTGTACTTTTGGGCAAAAAAACTCCTGGCTTTCAATAACAGCCCATTTGTTTCTCACGTTCTTTATAACTTGATGAGCTTTAGTTAATAAGATTTGATAGTCGGCTTTTATAAATAACTGTGCACTGGAAATTAGGGGGTATTAAAGCAATCGGAACATTTTATTTTTTTATTATTATTTATTAGGATTTATTTACTGCCTTTTTAAAATAATTCACTCAAGGCGGTGTACACTAAGAATACACCAAACATAAGCAATAGACAATTACAGCAGTAAAAATATTCAAATAACAATTCAAAGTATATAGCATAGTACACTACTTACAATGTCAGCACAGTATGTAATAAAACATTTTAATAGACAGCGTAAAGTTTAAGCAGAGAAGGAGCATATAGGTGGTAGGTAAGAGAGTAAAAGGAGTTAGAAAATAAGGTGACTAATTTAAAGAAAGGTGCATGAGGTCGGAGAGATGATAAAATGTTATCTCATCCAGGGTAGAAGTGGATAAACGTGTCCTGCTGCAGTATGTGCAGCCTGTGTCACTCCTCATGTATGTAAGTGAGACTAACAAGTTAGTTCTTCCACTAAAGGCCTGGTTGAAGAGTTAAGCTTTCACTTGCTTCCTGAAGTAGAGATAGTCTTGTGTTAAGTGAAGCAAAGCATTTCATCAAAACACTGCAGCCAGTCTCATATTTGGTAAAACAAAATACGAAAGTGCCAAACCCCTAAGAGAAAACCTACACTGGCTCCCACTTAAAGAACGTATTACGTTCAAAATCTGCACCCTGGTTCATAAAATCATTTACGGAGAGACCCCGGTCTATTATTATTAACATTTGTATAGCTCTACCAGACGCACGCAGCACTGAACACCTGACACAGAGAGACCGTCCCTGCTCAATAGAGCTTACAATCTAAAAATACAGACAGACAAGACAATGAAGGGCAAGGAAAGTACTGGGTGAGAAGGAACAAGGATAGGGGAATTGAGTAGTGGTTAGGGGCCAAAACATTCCATGTAGAATCTCAGTAGTAGCAACATTCCATGTAGAATCTCAAGTAATAGCAACATTCCAGAATCTCAAATAGTAACAACATCCCATGTTCCACTGCACTAACCACTAGGCTACTCCTCCACTAGCAACACAGTAGATGACGGCAGAAAAAGACCTGCATGGTCCATCCAGTCTGCCCAACAAGATAAACTCATATGTGCTACTTTTTGTGTATACCTTACCTTGATTTGTACACTAGCAACAATCCATCTAGAAGCCTGCCCTTGCAGATCAGCAACGTGGCCGCACAGGCTTCTGTTTCTGTGAGTCTGACGTCCTGCACATACGTGCAGGACGTCAGACTCACAGAAACAGAAGCCTGCGCGGCCATGTTGCTGATCTGCAAGGGCAGGCTTTTACATGGAATGTTATTATTATTATTAACATTTTTATAGTGCTACCAGGCGCACGCAGCGCTGAACACCTGACACAGAGAGACAGTCCCTGCTCGATAGAGCTTACAATCTAAAATACAGACAGACAAGACAATTAAGGGCAAGGAAAGTACTGGGTGAGAAGGAACAAGGATAGGGGAATTGAGTAGTGGTTAGGAGCCAAAAGCAGTGTCAGACCTCATAGACTTACCACCCAGGAACACTAAAAGATCAGCACGCACGTTCCTGAATCTCCATTTCCCCAGCTGCAAAGGACTAAAATACAAATTAACAAATGCATCCAGCTTTTCCTACATAAGCACGCAGTTGTGGAATGCACTACCACTCGACGTGAAAAAAAAAATGCGCGACCTAACCAACTTTTGGAAATCACCGAAGACCTGCCTGTTCAACAAGGCATACCGCAATGATCCATCCTAATTACCAGACAACGAAACTGAAGCCTGAGCTGAATAAAACCTAATTCTCTATACCCGACTACCAAAGCCTACTCTACCACGAATGAACTTTTAACGCAATACCACTTTATCTCTTATTCCGAATTTGAACTCTTTATACTTGACTGCTTAATCTACTATGTCAATCACGATCTTTAATGTAATACCACTTGTATCTCTCGCTCCGGAATGGCGATCGCCATTGCGGCATAATGTAAGCCACATTGAGCCTGCAAATAGGTGGGAAAATGTGGGATACAAATGCAGCAAATAAATAAATATTAAAAACACATCTGTAGGTACACGTTAGTAGTATTTATTTAAAAAAATTTCTATCTTACCATTCTAGGTGGGTTACAAGAAAAAATGCATTTGAAATGACAAAAACAGAAAACGTAAGAGTAAATAAAACAACTACATACTGCTACTAAGTATTTTGATATACCGCAAAGTGTACCCAAAACTGTACAGATGGAAGAGACGTCACCGCTGTGTGGAGCTCCAGTCTACTTAATGATGGACGATTAGATGTTGAGGAACAAACCTTGATCCTGAACTGTCAGGATGTCAAACCAGCTTTTTTTTCTCCATTCCCTTTTATTTTCACCTGTTTGACACAAAGCTGATTCCCGTGGAATCTGTAGTAGGAACTTTGGTTAGGGTAAATGGAGCAAAACAGCTGTGGTTAGGGAACGCAATGAGACCCCTACCCTTACCGTAGATCGGGAGTTCTTGACCCAGTCCTTGAAAACCTGACTGGTTGAGTGTATCCCGAGGTACCCACAATGAAGATGCAGGAAGATAAGATTTGCATGCAATAGAGGTAAACAATAGAAATAAAACAAAATAAAACATGGAAAAGAAAATAAGATGATACCTTTTTTATTGGACATAATACATTTCTTGATTAGCTTTCGAAGGTTGCCCTTCTTCGTAAGATCAGAAATAAGCAAATGTGGTAGATGACAGTATATATATAAGTGAAACATCAAAGCATTTCAGTGACAGTCTAACAGGGTGGGGGTGGCTAGGAGATATGCATGGGAACATCAAAGCATTTCAGTGACAGTCTAACAGGATGGGGGTGGATGGGTGAGTCTAACAGGATGGGGGTGGATGGGTGAGAGGAGGTTACCCTCCTTTCACCTATCCATCCCCTTACCTATCCACCCCCATCCTGTTAGACTGTCACTGAAATGCTTTGATGTTTCACTTATATATACTGTCATCTACCACATTTGCTTATTTCCGATCTGACGAAGAAGGGCAACCTTCGAAAGCTAATCAAGAAATGTATTAAGTTATGTCCAATAAAAAAGGTATCATCTTATTTTCTTTTCCATGTTTTATTTTGTTTGATTTCTATAGATTCTACATGGAATGTTGCTATTCCACTAGCAACATTCCATGTAGAAGTCGGCCCTTGCAGATCACCAATGTGGCCGCGCAGGCTTCTGCTTCTGTGAGTCTGACGTCCTGCACGTACGTGCAGGACGTCAGACTCACAGAAACAGAAGCCTGCGCAGCCTTCTACATGGAATGTTGCTAGTGGAATAGCAACATTCCATGTAGAATCTCCAATAGTAGCAACATTCCATCTAGAATCTCCAATAGTAGCAACATTCCATGTAGAATCTCCAATGGTATCTATTTTACTGTCATAGTAATGCTTGAATGTTTTCACTTATATACACTGTCAGCTAACACATTTGCTTATTTCCGATCTGAGGAAGAAGGGCAACCTTCGAAAGCTAATCAAGAAATGTATTAAGTTATGTCCAATAAAAAAGGTATCATCTTATTTTCTTTTCCATGTTTTATTTTGTTTTATTTCTATTGATTACCTTTAAAAGTGGACTAACACGGCTACCACACCTGTCTACATACAATAGAGGAAATGTATGCAGATTTACCTCATGCATATTCATGGTGGATAGCCTGAAAACCTGATGGACTGGGTTGAGAACCCCTGCCATAAATGGAACACCATCACAATACCAGAACCCACAGGAAAGATGGAGCCCACCATTAGGCCATCACACCCTTGAACTGTGAGAGACATGGAATTTTGGGCAGTGATGGGAAGAGGCAGCTTAAGAATTGAAAGCAGTGTTAGAAATGTGGGGTTTCAGGTGGTACTTTAAACGTGGGTAGGGACGAAGCCAGATGCACCAATTGTGGAAGAAGCTGGTAAGGTGGAGTCATAAGGAAAGAAGAGAGGAAGTGGTAATATTGGTGCCTGTAAAATGCAGAGAGTCTGTCAGTACTAAGGATAGGCCACTTTAAGAAAATTGTGTCGCCTGGAATAAACTTCCTGAGCCCCTACGTCTTGCCCCATCCTTGGCCACCTTTAAATCTAGACTGAAAACCCACCTCTTTAACATTGCTTTTGACTCGTAACCACTTGTAACCACTTGCCTCCACCTACCCTCCTCTCTTCCTTCCCGTTCACATTAATTGATTTGATTTGCTTACTTTATTTTTTGTCTATTAGATTGTAAGCTCTTTGAGCAGGGACTGTTTTTCTTCTATGTTTGTGCAGCGCTGCGTATGCCTTGTAGTGCTATAGAAATGCTAAATAGTAGTGGTAGTAGTCTCTTGTAACCAGAGCTAATATTGTGATGTCATAATGCCTCAGTCCACCAATAAGAGCCAACCTCATCAGTGATGTCACAATGGCTTGATTGTCCTATACTTGGCTCACTTTTATTACATAGCTCTTTGAGCAGGGACTGTCTTTCTTCTATGTTTGTGCAGCGCTGCATATGCCTTGTAGCGCTATAGAAATGCTAAATAGTAGTAGTAGTAGTCTCTTGTAATCAGAGGTGATATTGTGATGTCATAATGCCTCAGGCCACCAATAAGAGCCAACCTCATCAGTGATGTCACAATGGCTTGATTGTCCTATACTTGGCTCACTTTTATTACATAGCTCTTTGAGCAGGGACTGTCTTTCTTCTATGTTTGTGCAGCGCTGCGTATGCCTTGTAGCACTATAGAAATGCTAAATAGTAGTAGTAGTAGTCTCTTGTAATCAGAGGTGATATTGTGATGTCATAATGCCTCAGGCCACCAATAAGAGCCAACCTCATCAGTGATGTCACAATGGCTTGATTGTCCTATACTTGGCTCACTTTTATTACATAGCTCTTTGAGCAGGGACTGTCTTTCTTCTATGTTTGTGCAGCGCTGCGTATGCCTTGTAGCGCTATAGAAATGCTAAATAATAGTAGTAGTAGTACTAATATATGAAAAACAGCCGGTGGGATAAGCAGAAGAGAACTTCAGTGACTATTACAAGCAAATCATTTCACTTCCCTTCCTGAAATAAAATGCAGACTTCAAAATGTAGAACAATAGTTCCAAGAAATTTAAATATCTGTGCTGGAACCACTACAAACGTTTCAGAATGAGGTCAGTCTTTTATCTACAGATTAAATTACAGGTGTTAAGCAATTGATTATATGTAATGGTGGCAGTGATGGATTCACTGCTGTTCCCCTTATTTCTTTTAGTGGGGAAGTAAATCATTTATAGGTTTGTTTTTATTTATTTTTTAATCTTGTTGTCACGGTTGTGCCCAGGTTCCTGGCTCACAGTCACCGCGGTCCCCAGTGGTTAGACCTGGGGAACGCGGTGAATTGATGGTTTACCGTTTCCCACGTTCCAGAAGATATGCTGGTCTGGTCTGGTCTGGATCTTCCAGCCCACCAGAATGTTTTGGGAATTTTTTTGGAACTAAGCAGTACCCGTACCTGGTGAACTCCCTTGTGGGCTGCCTTTATTAACCACCTGGGAAGGTTCCTAGTTGCCTTGCAACAGAGGTCCTCAGAGGAGTTTCCTTTGGTGAGAGTTTGTTGCACTGCTGCTGTGAAATTTGCTGATTCTGGCTTTGACCCTGCTTGTCCCTCGGTTTAGTCTTCTGTCTGCTGCCCGCCCTGACCCGGCTTGTTTTCTGATTTATTCTGCTGCATGCCTGGAACCCCGGTGTGTTTCTGGAAGTTTCTTGCTGTTCGCCAGCCGGCTGCTGTGTCCTGCAGTTCTGCCTTCCAGCCCTGTCTGGTAAGTCCTGTCGGCCACCTGCACTTTGGAGCTCAACTCTTGAGGAACGGTGGCTAAGCACAGGTGAAGTTTGGGCTGAGTTCCTGTCCTGTCTACTCCAGCTTGAGTTGCCTTGGCTGCAGTCTCCGCCTAGAAGTTCCAGTCCTGGATTTGCTGATACGCCTGTGTTGCCTTGTCTGTGTTTGGGTGATGCTCCTGCTGCTGCCGCCCCGCAGCCGTGGCCCAAGGGCTCACTAACCCCGAAGATCCATGGGAGACGTGACACTTGTTTTGTGTTGCTTCAGTGTTTTGTTGCATTTTATGTTTTCTTCTATTTTTGAAACAGTTGTGTGTGTTTCATTGTTCCCTGCCTAGAATTTAAGACAATGTGGGATATAAGATTGAGTAAATACATAAAATTAGTAGCTGAGGAATTGATTTGTCTTTTGCAATATTGCTTTGAAATTCATCTTAGGCCCTGGAAAATCTGGATTTTAAAAGTAACTGGCAAATGCGGTTTTTTTTACCCTTCAGTTCCAATTATACAAGGCTAAGGGGCCCTTTTACTAATGCTTAGCGTGTGCTAATGGATATTAGCGCATGAGAAACGCTGCATTTCTTGTTTTATACCTATGGGGCACGTGGCATTTACAGGCAGATGATCAAAAGCAAACGCCGGCGCTAGAGGCTGTTAGCGCCATACTAGCGCCGGCGTTTACTACCACCCCATGATCAGAGCCCTCGAGCGCATGAAACAACGCGCTCGAGGGCTCTTAGCGCAAGTAGCATGCAAATGCATGCTAATCAGCGCAAAACACATTCATCCCCAGTGATCAGTGTCCAGCGCGCCAAAGATTGGGTCGTTGGCCGTGACAAACCCTACGCCAGCTCCGAGCTGGCGTTAGGGTTTGCAGATCATTGGGGAGGAATGGTGAGCCCTGTCCAGCAGGCCCCCATTCCCCCCTACAGCAAACCTGCCCGCGAGGGCAGTTGAGGGCGTCCAAAATTTGGACGTTTCTGTGACGGGGCAGTTGAGGACGTCCAAAATTGGATGTTTCTATGAGAAAGACGTCTTTCTCATAGAAACATCCAATTTTGGACGTCCTTAACTGCCCATTGCAGAAATTTCCAAAATGTGGACGTCCTCAACTGCCCCGTCGCTATACCTCCGACACCCCCTTGAAATTTGGCCGTCCCTGCAACAGGGCAGTTGAGGACGTCCATCTTCCGATTTAAAGATGGACGTCCTTCTCTTTTCGTTGGTCTCCAGCCCAGACCTGTCAAACAAGTGCGGGAGGATTGTGCTGAGCGCATGCTCAGTCACAATTCTCCCGCACTTCTACCCCATGATCAGAGATAATTGCGCTGCTTAAATTTGCATGCATTATCTCTGATCACAGGTCTAATAGCGCCCCCCGCTGTTCCAGTGCTATTTTAGATCATTCCAGCGCAGGGCTTTTGATCTTCTGGCTGTTAGTGTGCAGTAAGCTTTAGTAAAAAGGCCCCTAAGAGCATTAGTGTTTGTGTATGTTGAGGACGGAGGAGGCAAGGTATGCAGAAGAACTGAATGCAGGAAGAGAGAGAAACAATACTAAAATACTGAATTGTTCTTAAAGAATTCTGTAACCACAGTAATATTGCTGCAGGCTCGTGTACTTCGTATACTGTGAAGGTCCCAGAGGAGAGCATCACATTGCAAGCTTTGGCTGACATCTGCTAAATGGAGGTTGTGATCTAGACTTGAAATGGTTAAAGCCTTCACAAGCACATATATGAGATGAGCCTGTTTTCAATTATTTAGTTACCTCATCCCCTTCTCTCCCTCTTCATCCTGTGCAAAAAAAAAAACCCATTTAGTCCTCAGTCTGTTACTCAGCAGACATGGTGCCAGAATCAGAAGGCAAAACTACATTGTGTTTGTCACATGTTCCTCCTTCCTTCTCTACCTGTGGTGAGTTTTCTTCCATCTTTTTCAAAAAAATAAATAAATATGTGGGGGGGGGGGGGGGCAGGGGGAGAGGCTGATGTTTTTCTGCTAATTCTAATGTAAGGAGTGAGCAGGCTGTTCGCTTGTAAGCCATGTATCTTTAGTCAGCTCTCTGCTTCCCATACATTGACGACGAGGACCTTTGAACTTTGCTGGGCACAGGGAGCTCAGTCAGGGGTGAACCTGGGGATTGTTTTTCATTTTGTGGAATGTGTTAAGAAAACACAGTTTCCTACAATCTAGAAATAGACTTATGCATTGTAAATTCATAATATCTTTGGTTATCCCAGCAAAGCTTGCTAAGTTGTTATATTCCATGTGTGTCGACTTGCCCTTTGTGATGGGAAAATCTATGCTTAAAATAGCTTACTCAGTGGTTCTCAAGTCAGTGATTGACTCACATTCAGCCAGTCAGGTTTTCCCAATAGCCTCAATGAATATTTGTAAAATATTGTAGCGCTTAGTAGTATCAATGGATGGGCAGACTGGATATATGGTTTTATATGCTGTTATTTTCTCGATTTCTATGTTAAATACACTTGCATAAATATACATTTAGGATATCCCAAAAACGTAACTGGCTGGGTTGAGAGGCATGAGTTTAAGGAGTCATCTTCTAAGGCTTGTCCCCTGGATATGGCACTCAAATTTGGGTGCACACCCATTTTACATGTGCAATTTAAGTAATGAGCCAATTAGTGTCAATTGGGCGCCAACAATCAATTATTGGCGCTAATTGTCAGCGGTTTGGATATACGAACGCATCTTGCTAGGCCTAGTGGTTAGAGCACTGGTCTTGATATCCAGAGGTGCCCAGTTCAAATCTCACTGCTGTTCCTTGTGATCTTGGGCAGGTCACTTAACCCTCCATTTCCTCAGATTCAAACCAGGGGTGTAGCTACGGGGGGGTCCCCAACCCCAACCCCAACCCCCGCCAGCCGAAGCCTTCTTCAGTGCCCATCTCCAGCACAACCGCGCTCCTGCCCTGCTCTTCTTTCTCTTGCTCCTCCTGTCCAGTGCACGCTGACGCTCCTTTACGTGAAAAGTATTTGCTTGCGAGGCGAGGAGGTGCGAAGCGGTGGGGGGGGGCGGCACTCAAAATGTGCCCCCAACCTCGGGCTCTGGCCCCCTCCCACCATAAGGTCTGGCTACGCCCCTTGTACAAACTTAAGGGGTCTGTTTACGAAGCAGCGCTAATGACTGTCCATGCGATAGTGCGCTGCTTAGTAAACCGGAGCATTAGATTGTGAGCCCTCCAGGGACAGGGAAATGCCTAGCCTACCTGAATGTAACTCATATTGAGCTACTACTGAAAAAGGTGTGAGCGAAATCCAAATAAATTATTTGAGATTCTGTTGCTACTATCTGAGATTGTACATGGAATGTTGCTACTATTTGAGATTCTATATGGAATGTTGATATTATCTGAGATTCTACATGGAATGTTGCTACTATTTGAGATTCTATATGGAATGTTGATATTATCTGAGATTCTGCATGGAATGTTGCTTCTATTTGAAATTCTGTTGCTACTATTTGAGATTCTACATGGAATGTTGCTATAGTAGAGGATTGGCCTAGCGGTTAGAGCACCGGTCCTGCAATCCAGAGGTGGCCAGTTCAAATCCCACTGCTGCTCCTTGTGATCTCAGGCAAGTCACTTAACCCTCCATTGCCACAGGTACAAACAGATTGTGAGCCCTCCTGGGACAGAGAAATATCCAGAGTACCGGAATGTAACTCACCTTGAGCTACTACTGAAAAAGGTGTGAGCAAAATCCAAATAAATTATTTGAGATTCTGTTGCTACTATCTGAGATTTTACATGGAATGTTGCTACTATTTGAGATTCTATATGGAATGTTGATATTATCTGAGATTTTACATGGAATGTTGCTACTATTTGAAATTCTATATGGAATGTTGATATTATCTGAGATTCTGCATGGAATGTTGCTACTATTTGAGATTCTATATGGAATGTTGATATTATCCGAGATTCTGCATGGAATGTTGCTACTATTTGAAATTCTGTTGCTACTATTTGAGATTCTACATCGAATGTTGCTGAGTGGAGGAGTGGCCTAGTGGTTAGAGCACCGGTCTTGCAATCCAGAGGTGGCCGGTTCAAATCCCACTGCTGCTCCTTGTGATCTTGGGCAAGTCCCTTAACCCTCCATTGCCTCAGGTACAAACAGATTGTGAGGCTTCCTGGGACAGAGAAATATCCAGAGTACCTGAATGTAATTCACCTTGAGCTACTACTGATAAAGGTGTGAGCAAAATCTAAATAAAATCAAAATTAAGATGTGCGCATAAATCTTTTAGTGTGCCATTGAAAGGGTGTGTGTCTACAGAAGAGGCATGGGCGTTCACTAAAGATGCACACACTATTGTAGAATTCAGGGGATGCGCGTCTGATTTACGTGCAAGGATTTACACCAGATTTCAGTTGATCATGTAAATCCTCACACCCAGAACTGGACGTGGATCCCGGAGCTATGGGCTGTTCTAGAAATGATACCCATGTCAGGGTACTGTTTATAGAATTGCACTCAGCACTTCATTTTTTTTTGTTGTTTTTGGTGCTCATTTACTGAATCTAGTCCTTTTTGTGTGCAAACCAGCACTTGGGTCCTCTTTATGGAGCTGCTACTACTACTACTACTACTTAACATTTCTAGAGCGCTACTAGGGTTACGCAGCGCTGTACAAATTAACAAAGAAGGACGGTCCCTGCTCAAAGGAGCTTACAATTTAAAGGATGAAATGTCAAGTTGGTGCAGTCTAGATTTCTTGAGTAGAGGTGTGGTGGTTAGGTGCCGAAGGCGTCACTGAAGAGGTGGGCCTTGAGCAATGATTTGAAGATGGGCAGGGAGGGGGCCTGGCATATGGGCTCAGGGAGTTTGTTCCATGCATGGGGTGAGGCGAGGCAGAAAGGGCGGAGCCTGGAGTTGGCGGTGGTGGAGAAGGGTACTGAGAGGAGGGATTTGTCCTGTGAGCGGAGGTTACCAGTAGGAGTGTAAGGGGAGATGAGGGTAGAGAGGTAAGGAGGGGCTGCAGATCGAGTGCATTTGTAGGTGAGTAGGAGAAGCTTGAACTGTATGCGGTACCTGATCGGAAGCCAGTGAAGTGACTTGAGGAGAGGGGTGATATGAGTATATCGGTCCAGGCGGAAGATAAGACATGCGGCAGAGTTCTGAATGGACTGAAGGGGGGATAGATGGCTAAGTGGGAGGCCAGTGAGGAGTAGGTTGCAGTAGTCAAGACGAGAGGTAATGAGAGAGTGGATGAGAGTTCGGGTGGTGTGCTCAGAGAGGAAAGGGTGAATTTTGCTAATGTTATAGAGGAAGAAGCGACAGGTCTTGGCTATCTGCTGGATATGCGCAGAGAAGGAGAGGGAGGAGTCGAAGATGACACCGAGGTTGCGGGCAGATGAGACGGGGACGATAAGGGTGTTATCAACTGAGAGAGAGAGTGGAGGGAGAGGAGAAGTGGGTTTGGGTGGGAAGACAAGAAGTTCGATCTTGGCCATGTTCAGTTTCAGGTGGCAGTTGGACTTCCAGGCAGCAATGTCGGATAAGCTCTCTGTCTGGAGCCTCTTCTATAGAACCAAGTAGGCAACTACTTTCCTTTATAAAATTGTAGCGTAATCAGGCCATAGGACTGGTATAAATGCTTGCATCTGGATTGTTACAAAATGTGTGGATGTTCTAGTATTCTGTCGTTTATGCTTGTAACTGTGTGCCCTACCCATGTGTATGCTCACCTTCAGACTACGTGGATGTCTGGGCATGGTCTCCCTTCCTGCTCTTGGTGGTTCCCATATGCAACAATGCAGTCTTATTTGCAGCCATAGCTCGCTGGAGTGAGATGACTATTTCTTTTCGTGTTTGTCCCTTGGGTGCATCTCCTCTTCATTCTGTTCTGTGAAGGTCCCCTACGTGGTGGTCCTTCGTTTTCCAGACCTTGTCTGGTTGATGGTTTCAGCTAAGTCTAAGGCATCCTTTGGCGTATCAGTTCTTTTTTGCTGCTGTGTCTGGTTCCCACCCTACTTATGGACTGCTTTACTACATCCCATAAGTCTCTGGGCTCGTCTGCTGCTGATGACAAGGAAGGAAAAATTGTGTTACCTGATAATTTTATTTCCTTTAGTCAAAGCAGACGGATCCAGAGTCCCACTCTTTCATGAGGTTGACACTCAATTCAGTCTGTTTCTCTGCTCAGATTTCTTGGTATGGTTGCCCGTGCATAGTTCTGCTAGGTGACAGGTTTATGCCTCATTTCTGTGAGGAGGGAGAAATGTTTGCTTTATTATTCCTTCTGCTTTGTTACAAGAAGTACTGACTGGCAGAGGAGCATATTGACCTTTGTGGCAGAGTTCCGTTTGGTACTCTCTATCTCCACCTGCTGGTAGTTAATCATAACCCACAAGTCTCTGGATTCATCTGCTGTGACTAAAGGAAAGAAAATTATCAGGTAAGATCACTTTTCCTTTCTTATAGTTTTTTTTTTTTTTTAGCAGTTGCAGCCATGTTACTATTGATTCCTCTGTTTTAATTACTGATATAAGATCTGTGAATATAGCTAGATGTTAGACCCATCAGTATAGCATATACCTACTAAAAAGTACTAGTACGCTAAGCCCATTTCTAATGTGCACAGGAAATAGAGCAGTTTCCAGTATTTCTCTTTCAGGTTGTACTCTAATGTTCGCATTAGCATGTGTATAGCGTGAAAAAAAATTGACAGGGGAGCATTGCTGCTTCCTATTTAAGTCGTGCTGAAAGCTCTTGCATTGTGGACACCAGAGTTGTGGAGTCAGAGTTGGTAAAAATGTACCGACTCTGACTCCAGCTTCAAAATAAAAACTTGCATTATAATATACTAGTAAGAAATGCCCGTTTCTGGCAAAAATGAAACGGGCGCTAGCAGGGTAATCCCCCCCCCCCCCCGTCCTCCCTCCCTCCCTCCCGAGTTGCAGATACCCCCTCCGTGCCTCCGTTCCGAGTTGCACACCTCTCCTCTTCGTCCCTTCGTCCCTCAGAGACGTGGTTGCGAGGGCCGCCCCGCCCTCAACGTCATCGCGTTTTGATGTGAGGGCCGCCCCGCCCTCAACATCATCGCGTTTTGACGCGAGGGCGGAGCTACAGTGACTGGAGCCTGCAGGCCAAACCGGATATCTCGGACGCCTCAAGTTTCCGGCTTGAGGCTTCAAAGTGCCTTTTATATATATATAGATGGTAAATTTATCATTTTATACTTATATGTTCGGTAACAACATCACTCTGCATTTGTTTCATCACCGGAGGTGGCTAACTCCTCACGGTACTATGTAAGCCACATTGAGCCTGCAAAAAGGTGGGAAAATGTGGGGTACAAGTGCAACAAATAAATAATAATAATATATTTGCCCTGGATCTAAAGTACTGGCAGAAATGGTCATACATTTGTATTCATATGGCTTTTTATTTTTTTTAATCCTTATTTTTATTCCTCTTTTTACAAGGTTTTTTTTTTTTTTTAACAATGATAACAGTGATGGTTTTTTTGGATGTGGGTTCTAATTGTACCACCTCAATAAAATTAATTGTAAAAGACCCTACTAGTATAGTTCAGAAATGTAAAGGAACGATTTGGGATTATTTAAAGCAAGTAAGCATATATATTAAGGTTATTTTGGGTTTAAGAAGCGTATTTGTTGCATCCTTTGGCAATTTTATAAATTTATGTATTTATTTATTTATTGCATTTGTATCCCATTTGTATAAATGGAAAGGTATGCTATCCTGCTTATAATCGAAATAGAAAAATGCCTATATTGTGACCCAAATCGGGAGATAGACGTTTATCTCACAAAAGCGAATAAAGCTGTATAATCAAAAGCCAAATTTGGACGTTTTCAACTGCACTCCGTCGCGGATGCGGACAAAGTTGATGGGGGCTTGTCGAAGGCGTGGTGAAGGCGGAACTGGGGCGTGGTTATCGGCCGATCAGAGATGGGCGCCTTTCGCCGATAATGGAAAAAAAATATGCGTTTTTAGCAAGAATTTAGGGCACTTTTCCTGGACCCTGTTTTTCCACGAATAAGGCCCCAAAAAGTGCCCTAAATGACCAGATGACCACTGGAGGGAATCGGGGATGACCTCCCCTGACTCCCCCAGTGGTCACAAACCCCCTCCCACCACAAAAAAATGATGTTTCACAACTTTTTATTTTCACCATCAAATGTCATACCCACCTTCCTGGCAGCAGTATGCAGGTCCCTGGAGCAGTTGTTAGGGGGTGCAGTGGACTTCAGGCAGGTGGACCCAGGCCCATCCCCCCCTACCTGTTACAATTGTGCTGCTTAATGCTTAGTCGTCCAACCCCCCCCCCCAACCCACTGTACCCACATGTAGGTGCCCCCCTTCACCCCTTAGGGCTATAGTAATGGTGTAGACTTGTGGGCAGTGGGTTTTGAGGGGGATTTGGGGGGCTCAACACACAAGGGAAGGGTGCTATGCACCTGGGAGCTCTTTTACCTGTTTTTTTGTTTTTGTAAAAGTGCCCCCTAGGGTGCCCGGTTGGTGTCCTGGCATGTGAGGGGGACCAGTGCACTACGAATCCTGGCCCCTCCCACGAACAAATGCCTTGGATTTATTCGTTTTTGAGCTGGGCGCTTTCATTTTCCATTATCGCTGAAAAACAAAAACGCCCAGCTCACAAATTGTCGAATAAAACATGGACGTCTATTTTTTTCGAAAATACGGTTCGGTCCGCCCCTTCACGGACCTGTTCTCGGAGATAAACGCCCATGGAGATAGACGTTTTCGTTCGATTATGCCCCTCCATGTCAATTTAGAGTAATGTTTGATTGTAGTTGGGATGTTGTGTTACTTATGGTCCCCCCCCCCCCCCCCCTTTTAAGAGAAAGCTAGCACATATTTATGCTGTTGTGGTTTTTAAGTGACTTCCTCACATCCTATGCAAAATATAGATATCCGTTTAACAGTGAATTTGAGACAAGTTAATTTTAGAGCGGACCATTTTTGTTTTTTTTTAAACCCGTTTTGGTTTGTAGTCAGGATGTGTTGTCAACATGGCTCACTCTGACCTAAATGTCTTTGCAAAAAAATTCTTTTTGACAACTTTTGGGACTGTTTTGCTTTACTTGTATATGATAGGAGGCTTGACACAGAGCAGTCACCACCTGCCAGTCAGTAAGTGGGCGGGAGGGCTGTCCACCCCTTTAAAAGGTGTTGCAACCAGCAGTCTGGTTTCATTTTCAGTGACAGCAGGAATCTTTCCCTGAGTGCAATTTGATGGTATGGTTGTTTGGTAAGTATTTGGCTAGATGATATTAGATTTACAGTCTGTGTTTTGCCTGAATGCCATGTCCATAATTATTTATTTGTTTTGGTGCATTTGTACCCCCCACTTTCCCACAAGAGCAGGCGCAATGTGGCTTACATGAATCCAAGAGGATACAATACAATACATAGAAGGCACAGATAGAGAATGAGACAGGACGGGAAGGAACATGGCATAACACGGGGAGAATGACAGGGGGTTAAGCAACCGGTGAACAACCTATACAGTCAACGTGGGAGAGATGTTAAACAGTGGAATTGCCAGTGGAATAAGCCGTATCGAATAGGTATGTTTTTAAGGACTTCTTGAACAGTTGATGGTCGACCAGCTGTTTTAGTTGTTTCGGCAGAACATTCCAAGTTTTTGGACTGATGTAGGGGAAGGACGAAACAAAAAGGGTTTTGTATTTAACATTCCTGCAGTTGGGATAATGTAGATCGAGGTAGGTCCTTGCAGTTATTAAGGCATTTCTTGACGGTAGATCGATTAGATGGTGCGTGTATTCAGGGGCTTCCCCATATATTATCTTGTGTGTTAGTGAGCAGATTTTTAAATGCAATACGGTCTTTTATAGGGAGCCATTGTAGTTGAAAATGTAGTTGGGTGAGCACTGTCGAAGCGCGAGTTGCCCAGAATAAGCCTTGCAGCCGTGTTTTCAGCTGTCTGAAGCCTCTTCAGAATGTAGTCCCAGCAACCAGCCATAATATTGTAAGCTGAGCTCACTAAATGTATGTATGTATTTATTTATTGCATTTGTATCCCACATTTTCCCACCTTTTGGTAGGTTCCATGTGCCTTACATGGAACAATGAGAGGTGGTTACAAAGTATCAAGCATGGTTAACAATTCAAGAGAGACAGAGTCTGTAGAGCTTTCTCGCAGAAGAGTTGAACCAGGTTAAGTCCTTAGGAGGTTCAATGGGGTTTACATGATTCGGATAAGGTTACAACATTTTGTACAGTAACCTGTTTCTCACTAGATGTTGTTCCTGCTGGTCTCGTATTGGACTCCATCTTGACCAGAACAGGGAGAGGGGCCTGTGACAGGCTGCTTACTTCCCCTGCAGGTCCAAATGCACCACTCGAAGAAGTTGAAGACTTCACACTACTTTCTTCAGGAGCGGAAGTCTTCTCCAAAGAAAACTTACAAGGCTGAGGGGGAGGAGTATGTTCACCAGAGGTCAGGGAGGAATCGACTGGTGATCAAGTACTTACAGTTTCGGAGGGTACCGTAGTTGTCTTAGGCCGTACAAGTTGGTCCATTGGCCCTCTTAACTTGGGTCAATTTACTCGTGGCTTTCCTCTTACCCATCCAGATGTTGTCGATTGGTTCCCTGCTCCCCAGATGTTCCAAAGGGGCATGGTGTGCCTTCTGGGCATGCCCTTTTGGGCACGTGCCTGCACCCATGTGCAGCATTCCGTGGAAGGGCTCTGGCTATGAGGTAGAGGGTAATCGAAATCGGGGTTCCTAGTTCAGTTGTTTTGTTTTCATATGTCTATTTGGATCTTGTGATCTCTTGTTTTGTATTTGGTGAGGATATGACTGAGATGTGGTATTATGTTTGCCTGTAGCTCCCACTCCTTCTGTTTCCACTCTTTGTGTTCTAGGGCCCAGTGTAATATTTATAGTGCCGTCTATTCATAGGTAAGATTCATGTAATTTTGTGTTTCACAGTGTGACTGGTGGTGGAGAGATTTATATTACTATCACTCAGATGACACGAGAATCAGAATATGTTAATTTATTTGTAGGATACCTTCTGGAGAAGTGTACTAGTTCTGATCTGCTCTTGTTGGTGGGAGATAAGGGAGCTGATATTAAGCAGCACTTAACTGGGCAGCGCAGCTGAATATTGGCTCCAACCTCTCGATCCAAAAGCGGCCAGTACAGGGGTGGATTTGGGGAGATGCCGAAACCTGTATAACTTCCAGGTAGCTGCCACTACCAACGCCAGTCCCACCCAATTTGATCCCCTCCCCACCAGTTCAGTTCTAGTCCCCCTCTGCATCCAAGCCCTGGCCAGGTCTGTCTATGATGGCGAACCTATGGCAAGCGTGCCAGAGAGGGCACGCAAAGCCCTCGGGCGCCGTCGCCAGGGGCGTAGCCACAGGCGGGCCTGGATGGGCCCAGGCCCAGCCACTTTCTCTCCAGGCCCGCCCACCCAACATCCCCTTGCATGTCCTCCCTGCTGGCGCTGATTACCTTCGTCGAAGCGGCCGCGTCTTTGAAAGCCCTGCCCGTCTCTAGCCTTCCCTTCGTGAGTTCGTTCCCTCAGAGTCAGTCCCGCCTTCTGACATCATTTTCGCGAGGGCGGGACTGACTCTGAGGGAACAAACTCACGAAGGGAAGGCTAGAGATGGGCAGGGCTTTAAAAGACGCGACCGCTTCGACGGAGGTAATAAAAAAGATTTACATGCAGGGCATGGAGGGGAGGGCACGAGAGAGGGAGGGTTGCTGGACATGGATGGATGGATGGAGGGGGGGGGCAATTGTTGGACGGATGGAGAGGAGGGAAGGCAAGACAGGAAGGAGATGCACATGGATGGAGGGGAAGGGAGTTATCAGCATGCATGCAACAGCAAAAATCACATTAATTATTCAAAAGCGTGCCAAATGCTTTTAAAAGTTCTGTTGTTCTGGTTAAATCGCCCTGTTGGCACTTTGCGATAAATAATTAGATTTTGGGTTGCTGTTTGGGCACTCGGTCTCTGAAAGGTTCGCCATCACTGCCCTAGGCATTTCTAGGACTTTACTTGGAGGTTATCCCTGGTGTCTAGTGGGATGGGGCTGGATCGGTCTCCTTTCTGCTCCTGCCTCATCGTCTCTAGGTTTCAAAATGGTAACACTGATCCCTAGTGGTAGTCTCACAGTACTACATCTAGGGGGGTCAGCTTCCCTTGTTCATTTGTTGTGGTCTACAGCAGGTTTCAGAAGCAGCTTCCTATTCTCAGCAGCAAGCCCGGACTCCGGAACCGATTTTTTACAGTCGCATTTCAATTGGTGTGGAAGTGAAGATCCACAGATAAGTTGCGGGTGACGGTAGGTTCATCCTACACAGAGCCATTTGTGACAAGCTTTCAGGAGTTATGTCCCTTTTTTTCAAGCTGGCACTTAAAGGTGCGCAAATAAATTATTGGTCAAATTGCTACAGTTAGAGCTTATCTTGAAAACCAGAGACTTAGTGAAGGATGTGGGAGGAGGATGGACAGGAGATTGACTTGCTTCCAGTCTTTGCGGTTTCTTCACGTACTTTAATGTGTGATTAAAAGGTAGGACAAAATCTAGAAATAGAATTTGAGGTTGCAAGTAAAATTGTGTCTGGCAGTTTGAGCAAAGTAGTATCTCCATTGAGATCATTTGTGTTATTCAGCATTTCTGATTATTGGAAAGTTTCTTTGCTGGTGAAGGCAGGGGAGCTTCCTACCTGTTCGCTTGAGATCAGATCTTTGTTACATCCCGATGCGTGTATACAACGGCGTCATGAACTGGGGGCATCTAGAGGAGGTTTAAATTTGTGTTGCTTTACTCACTGATGAATATGAATGACTATATTCAATGCAAGCAGTTTTCACTTTGGAAGTGAGAAGCTTAAATTGGCTGCTCTGCTGACTCTCAAAATAGAAATTCTCACTTGGGGAAGGTAGTGTTGTACTTACTGTTTTGATTAAAATGGCTTACATACATCAAGATTTGAAACAAAATGCATCCTTTCTTTCATGTCTAGCACCCCCCCCCCCCCCCCCCCCCCCCAGCATTTCCTAATAGACATGTAGCTTCCAAACTGGGAAGTTACCTGCTGGACCTTCCATTGGGAGCAAGTTCAGGAGTGGGAACAGAACCAGGCTCTTCAAAAAGCAGACCGGAGGCGTCCAATATCCTATATAATAAAACACACCTCCAACATTCTGAAGCTGACTGCATGGCTGAGGCATTCCTGCTCTCAGTATCCATCTCCTGAATTGACATCACGTACTTCCGGGTTCGTCACAAGCAGAAGTGACCAACCACACGAGGTTTCTCGGCTTCAGAATGTTGGAGGTGCATTCTATTAAATAGGATTGGTCAGTTCCTTGAAGCACAGCCAGAGCTCAGCGTCCTGCACAGTAACGCTCAGACACCAGAGGGAGGGAGGGGGGCATCTCTGTCACACACACACTCTCTCAGAATGTCTTCCTCTCTCTCACACACTCTATGTCTCACACTGTATCACATTCACTCTCTATGTGTCACACAGTCACTCACACACTCTCTTGGTCTCACAGTCTGTGTCTCACACACACTCTCTCTCTCACACTGTGTCTCTCACACGCACTCTCTCACACACTCACTCTCACACGCACACTCGCACACACACTCTCTCTCTCACACTGTGTCTCTCACACGCACTCTCTCGCACACACACTCGCTCGCACACACACTCACTCTCTCGCGCACACACTCGCACACTCACTCTCTCACGCTCACACTCGCACACACACACTCACACAGCCACTCTCTCTCTCACACACAGTCACTCTCACATACACTCTCTCAAACATACACACTCCGAGGAAAACCTTGTTAGCGCCCGTTTCATTTGTGTCAGAAACGGGCCTTTTTTACTAGTTTGAAATATAATTTCAAGGTACCCTGTTTCAGCACTAAGAGTGCCTTCCTCAGGAGTCTGGATGCTTTGTCTTGAAAGGTTAATGGACAAAAGTGCACAGGACGGAGTCTCTTGTGAGTAATGTTTTAATCTTGAAAAAAAACCTTTGGTGTATATTAAAAGATTAGGCTGCTGCACAAGAGACTCCGTCCTGTGCACTTTGTCCATTAACCTTTCAAGACAAAGCATCCAGACTCCTGAGGAAGGTACTCTTAGTGCTGAAACAGGGTACCTTGTACAGTCTTCTTCCAATAAATTATATTTCAAATATTGGACGCCTCCGGTCTGCTTTTTGAAGAGCCTGGTTCTGTTACCATTGCTGTACTTGGCTCCTGAGATTTTTCGTGGGACACCATTGTTCTTTCCCACCTTTTGGTGGTCTTGTTGGATCTTCCATTGGGTGAGAAGGTAACAGAGATGGAAATAGAACCGAGGCAGTCTGCTAGAAGTTTTAAGAAATGAACACACAAATGTAGTACCATGTAGCTACATAAGTACGTAAGTATTGCCATACTGGGAAAGACCAAAGGTCCATCGAGCCCAGCGTCCTGTTTCCAACAGTGGCCAATCCAGGTCACAAACACCTGGCAAGATCCCAAAAAAGTATAAAACATTTTATACTGCTTATCCCAGAAATAGTGGATTTTCCCCAAGTCCATTTAATAACGGTCTATGGACTTTTCCTTTAGGAAGTCGTCCAAACCTTTTTTAAACTCTGCCAAGCTAACCGCCTTTACCACATTCTCTGGCAACGAATGCCAGAGTTTAATTACACGTTGAATGAAGAAAGATTTTTGCTGATTCGTTTTAAATTTACTACATTGTAGCTTCATTGCATGCCCCCCTAGTCCTAGTATTTTTGAAAAGCGTAAACAGACACTTCACACCTACCCTTTCCACTCCACTCATTATTTTATAGACCTCTATCATATCTCCCCACAGCCACCTTTTCTCCAAGCTGAAGAGCCCTAGCCACTTTAGCCTTTCCTCATAGGGAAGTTGTCCCATCCCCTTTATCATTTTCATCACCCTTCTCTGCACCTTTTCTAATTCTACTATATCTTTTTTTGAGATGCGGCAATCAGAATTGAACACAATACTCAAGGTGCGGTCGCACCATGGAGCGATACAACGGCATTATAACATCCTCACACCTGTTTTCCATACCTTTCCTAATAATACCCAACATTCTATTCGGTTTCCTAGCCGCAGCAGCACACTGAGCAGAAGGTTTCAGTGTATTATCGATGATGACACCCAGATCCCTTTCTTGGTCCGTAACTCCTAACATGGAACCTTGCATGACGTAGCTATAATTCGGGTTCTTTTTTCCCACATGCATCACCTTGCACTTGCTCACATTAAACGTCATCTGTCATTTAGCCGCCCAGTCTCCCAGTCTCGTAAGATCCTCTTGTAATTTTTCACAATCCTCCCTGCGATTTAATGACTTTGAATAACTTTGTGTCATCAGCAAATTTAATAACCTCACTAGTTACTCCCATCTCTAGGTCATTTATAAATATGTTAAAAAGCAGCGGTCCCAGCACAGACCCCCGGGGAACCCCACCATCTACCCTTCTCCATTGAGAATACTGACCATTTAACCCTACTCTCTGTTTTCTATCTTTTAACCAGTTTTTAATCCACAATAGAACACTACCTCCTATCCCAATGACTCTCCAATTTCCTCTGGAGTCTTTCATGAGGTGCTTTGTCAAACACCTTCTGAAAATCCAGATGCACAATATCAACCGGTTCACCTTTATCCACATGTTTGTTCACCCCTTCAAAGAAATGTAGTAGATTGGTGAGTGAATGTGTGTTTGCTGGCACATACCTTGAAAGTAACCATTTTAGAAATATACATGCGGATAAACTGAATGACACAAACCCAGCAGCTTTCATGAGGTACTCATCCGCTTCCATATGAACTTCCCTCCATTCTTTAACAAACCTACATGTGTAAGTGCAACCAATTAAGTAGGGAGGCCACAATTTAAATTTGGTTTTATTTTGGAGGCTGAAATAAAGAAATGGGGGCTTAAGAAGAGTGACTCCCTTAATGTCTCGTGTAAATCCCTGGCCAAAATGAACCATTTAAAAAAAGTGTAGCTATGAGCCAGTGCAAACCCTAATGGGTCTGTTTTTTCCCCAAAGATATATATTCCATTTGGGGACAATATCCCAGAAATTCTATAAATGATGCTTAAAATAGTGCACGCAATTTAGGTGCACACCCAGTTTGCATGTGCAATTGATTGCGCCAATCTGCGTCGATAATTGGGTGCTAATAATTATCAGTGCTAATAATTATCAGCACTAATTGTCCTTAATTGAAAATTATACTTGCGTTTTTAGTTGCGCAGGTCCGAGCATAGATTTTAGGTGTGGCTCCAAAAAGGAAGCACGATCATGGGAGGATCAGGGGGTCTTCCTAGAATTTATGCATGCTGTTATAGAATAAGGGGGTTCTCTGCCTAATTTAGACGTGAGAATTTACATCAGGGTTTACTTGGGGTAAATCCTCGTGTTTAAAGTAAGGTGTCGAGCGTATTCTAAGAACGGTGCCTAACTTTCAACACCCTTTAGAGAATAGCACTTAGCACGTTAAGTTTTCAGCACAGATTTTTCAGCACTATTTATAGAATTTCGTCCTATGTGTAGATTCCCCCTCCCCACGCCCCGCAAACCACACCTACACCATATCACCTTTAAATCTCTCCACAATATGGATCTCTATGGGTAAATAGCAGCTTTCTGAAATCACTGTTTTCATATGAGATCTACGTGTGTATCAGTTAGGGTTACCATATGTCCAGACCCGGACATGTCCTCTTTTTGAGGACATGTCCGGGCAACCGGGCGGGTTCTGCCAATCTGCCCATTTGTCCGGATTTCTGGACAAACAGGTGGGCCGTCCTATAGGATGGCCCGCCCGCCAGCCTGCCCGTTTGTCCAGAAATCCGGACAAACGGGCAGATTGCTAGCCTCCCCTCCCCTTACTTACTACTGCCCTGGTGGTCTAGTGACCTCTTCCGCCTTCGGGGCAGGAAAGAGCCCCCTCTTTCCTGCCCGGAGCGCTGCCCTGCATGCTTCCTTCCTGTTGCTGATCTCGGTGCCGATTCAAAATGGCTGCCGAGAGTTGAAGTGACCTCGCGAGACTTCAACTCTCGGTGGCCATTTTGAATCGGCGCAGAGATCAGCAACAGGAAGGATGTATGCAGGGCAGTGCTCTGAGCAGGAAAGAGGGGGCTCTTTCCTGCCCCGAAGAGGTCACTAGACCACCAGGGCAGTAGTAAGGGGAGGGGGGGTAACGGGGTGTGTGACGGGGCGGGGTGGATGTGAAAGAGGGCAGGGTGTGTGGTGGGGTGGGGCATGTGTCCTCCTTTTTGGGGGACAAAATATGATAACCCTAGTATCGGTACAATAGAGACAAATGTGTCCCACAGTCAATAATCACAGAAAAGAAAGTGGATCACAGAAGATGATGTAAAACAGCTTTTATTAAAATGAGCCCGAAGTAGCCATGTTTCGCCTATGAGAGGCTGCTTCAAAGGCAGCGACTGTTGATCAGACTTAAATTAAAAACAATAAATTATAACACTAAGAGCATATAAATAACTTCAGATCTCTCTATATAAAACGCACCTCCAACATTCTAATGAAGCCTCACTTTTCCAACGTTCTAAGGTGAGGCGGCAGAGACCCCTTTTTGAACATCAGTGTTTGCCCCGCCCACGCGCTGCTGATTGGCTGTGCCTCAGGTGATGCACACAAAGTACGGTTCCACCCGCCCACACGCTGCTGATTGGCTGTGCCTCAGGTGATGCACACAAAGTATGGTTCCACCTCCCAAACACTCACATGGACTTAGAAACCACCAAGCCTTTGAATGGGACCGGTGCTGCAGAGGAGTGGGACAGCGAAGAAAATGCAGCGGCGTTCAGGAAAAAAAAAACAAACACACACGAGTCCCGCCCCTTCCTGAGGAGGGGGTAGCTACCAGCAAGGGGACCAACCGCGAGGAAAGCGCGGACGAAGAACGCCACTAAACAAACCACTACATCGCGGACCTTACTCTGCAAGCTGTTCATGCGGTGAGTCTCCAAGCCGGCGTTCAGTGCCTACAACAGAGACTTCCAAACACATGCGCCCTCAGCCCCGCCCCCCCCCTACAGAACGCCACCCACATTCCACACTAAAACCAAACCAACCCCCCCCCCCCCAAAAAAAAACCCCACCCAAACGGAAACCTCCGGCGCCCAACCCCCCCCTAAAAAAAACGGATCACAGCCCACCTGAGTGCCCAGCTGAAATCAGTGCCTACAAGGAGACCTGCAGACACATGCGCCCTCAGCCCCGTCCCCCCCCTACAGAACACCAGCCACATTCCACACTCGAAAAAAACCCATATCTACTCCTACTGCCTGCCTGCAACGGATCCCTCTGGTTTCAACAAAAATACAAGTGCCTACAAATACCACATCAGAGTGCCCTGCTGAATTAAGATTACTGTATCACACTCACACGCAGAGAATCACCCCCTACCAGTCACAAAAAACCCCCACATCTAATATGGACAATCAGCATCACTCACTAACACACATACATACAACCAAAATGCCACACACTGCCATGGACAGACAACATCTTGCTTTCACACTCATACACACACACTCCCTCCCCCAACCCCCTTAATACAAAAACTGAAACAGTAAAAACCTACATCTCTCTCTTACAAACACCCACAGACTTCCATAATCCCCCCCCCCCCAAAAAAAACACAAACACTCATACAGAACAACCCTACCCCACAAACACCCCCCACAAAATGGCACACACACCCACAGACTCCCACAATCCCCCTCAAAACCACAAACACTCATACAGAACAACGCTACCCTTCCCCCCCAAAAAAATAGTATACACCCATAGACCCCCCACAAGCCCCCCTCAAAACCACAAACACTCATACAGACTTTACAACTTAAAAAAAAACCTCTTTTCCTTTTTTAAAAAAAATATATCCCTTAATATCAAACAGAAAAAGAAAACAAAAAAACATATGCTAGCGCCCGTTTCATTTGTTTTGGAAACGGGCCTTTTTTACTAGTATTATATAAACATGGTTAGAAACTCCTTAAACGTTCAAAAATTGTGTATCAACATTCATAGTGAGGAATACGATTAACAAATTTATATAGTAGGAACATTAAAATAAGTTAAGAACAATATTATAAGGACCGTCACGACTATTCACACAATTACAAAAAAAAAAAAATTGTGAAAAACCATTAACCACATGTGAATGCTGCTATTTACAAGTAGAGATGCCTTTTGCCTTGGGTGAATTTTTTTTCCAAAAAAGGCAGTGAATAAGTCCTAATACATAAATAATATACAGGTCTTAAGAAGCAGTAGTGGTAGCTTCTGGAATACAGTGCAATCCGCTTAAGTGCAAGGGTCTGGGACCAAATAAATACATGCACTTAACCGGAGCGTGCACTTAACCGTTGTGACCCAAAGAAGGTTGGCATCTGAGTGAAGGAGTGGCCTAGTGGGTTAGGGTGGTGGACTTTGGTCCTGGGGAACTGAGGAACTGAGTTCAATTCCCACTTCAGGCACAGGCAGCTCCTTGTGACTCTGGGCAAGTCACTTAACCCTCCATTGCCCCATGTAAGCCGCATTGAGCCTGCCATGAGTGGGAAAGCGCGGGGTACAAATGTAACAAAAATAAAATAGATACTATTGGAGATTCTACATGGAATGTTGCTACTATTGGAGATTCTACATGGAATGTTGCTATTCCACTAGCAACATTCCATGTAGAAGGCTGCGCAGGCTTCTGTTTCTGTGAGTCTGACGTCCTGCACGTACGTGCAGGACGTCAGACTCACAGAAGCAGAAGCCTGCGCAGCCACATTGGTGATCTGCAAGGGCCGACTTCTACATGGAATGTTGCTAGTGGAATAGCAACATTCCATGTAGAATCTCAAATAGTAGCAACAGTGGAGGAGTGGCCTAGTGGTTAGGGTGGTGGACTTTGGTCCTGGGGAACTGAGGAACTGAGTTTGATTCCACTTCAGGCACAGGCAGCTCCTTGTGACTCTGGGCAAGTCACTTAACCCTCCATTGCCCCATGTAAGCCGCATTGAGCCTGCCATGAGTGGGAAAGCGCGGGGTACAAATGTAACAAAAAAAAAAAACGTATGTACAAGCCTGTTATGCGTACAGTATACAGTCTCCGTTAACTGACGTTAGGCTTACTTGAAGTAGTCAGTCATAGTCCTCTGCACACTCTTGTGTCTGTGAGTTCCATAGACTACGTCTGCCAGACGTTAAAAACTGTCATAGCACTGGCATCCAGTGGCCTCCAGATAGGCCGGCACAGTGTTGAGACTCTCCAGTGCTCTTGCAAATGTGACAGGAGGTTGTTGAATTTTGTCAGCATGTGCCTCACTGCTCATTTCATCATCTGTTTCATCATCAGCCGTTGCCTGCGTGTAGGCGCATATCTGGACATCAGTGCTGTTGTCAGCTGTTTGTAGATCGTAATCAACAGCTACGTAGTGATGAAACTCCTCTTTAGTAACACCGGCTGGGATGTCAATAGCCTGTTCATCTGACGCGTTTGCAACAGTTGCATCTGTTTCATCTCTCTCTACATCCCTAACAAAGCTTGCCCGCTTGTAGCAGTTCACAATGGTTGCCTGTGTAACGTGATTCCAGGCTTCTTTCTGCATATGTAGGGAATCTAACAGTGATAGATTACGAGCCAGTTCAACAGCACGTTTATCCTTGCCAGTCTGGTCATCCATAACGCTCATCAGACGACGTAGCACAAGAGCCCGATAAAGTTGTTTGAAATTGGCTATTATGCCCTGATCCATAGGTTGGATCGGAGAGGTAGTGTTTGGTGGCAGGAAGACCACCTTGACGTTGGACAGCCTGACATCATCCCTGTGTGCAGCACAATTATCACAAAGCAACAAAATCTTCTTTAGCCACTGCTTTCAAATTTCCCCAGTCATCCATGAATTTCCATTAGCCTCGTATGACACAGGAAGTCGCTTAACATTCTTGAAGCAACGGGGCTGTTTGTTCTTTCCAATGATGAGTGGTTCCAACTTCTCACTCCCATCCATATTGCAGTAAAGGAGGATCATCAGTTGGTCCTTCAACGTTTTACTTCCTGTAGTTTCAGCTTGTTTGAATGCAAGTGTTCCATCAGGAATCGCTCGCCAGTAGAGACCGTTTTCGTCAGCATTGAAAATGTCACGAGGTGCAAACTCGTTCAAGATGGTAGGAAGAACTGAAACAACCCAATTTTCAACACCAAAGTCATCAGTGTCTTGTTTTTCACCATGCTGTTTCATGAATTTTATGCTGTTCCTCTCCTTCCATCTTTCCTACCATCCAACAGTGGCTTTGAACTCAGATAGTCCAAGACTTTCAGCTAGCTGATTAGCTTTCTCCATAAGCAGTGGACCACTGACAGGAAACTGTCTGCTCCTGACTTGAGAAAACCACGGAAGAAGAGCATCTTCTACCTCCTCAGCTTTTTCCGCCCGTTTTCGTTTCCGGTTTGGATTTGTATTGTTTTGCCAGTCTTCCAGAAGCTGGTCTTTCTGCTTCAAGATATGTGAAAGTTGACTGGGATTGACACCATATTTTTTAGCAATAGATGCTTGGCTTTGTTTATTTTCTAATTTTTTAAGAACTTCTATTCATTCAGCCAGTGTTAAAGGCTTACAGTTGTGCGACAACGACAGCTCCAGTGTACGCTCCTAACAACTTGCTTATTCTGCCTGTGGCAGTTAAAGGGGCTTTAAATTTGAAATGTCGCTGGTTGTCACGCGCCAATCGGCTTCCATATTCTGTGCGCGCGCTTATGCGGAGTCTTTCCTGCAGAGGAGCGGTCTCAAACCATGCGTATAAGCAAATCTTGCACTCATCAGTGGTGCGCTAAACCGAAGTTTGTCCCCATAGAAATTGATGGCGCCAAAAACGGAACCGAAGTATGGCTTGCAGTTAAACAGAGCATGATGCGCTTATCCGATGTGCATTTAAATGGAATGCACTGTATTTGCAACATTATATTATTTATAATATTCCAATTTCTGTGTTACAGCAGAGGTAAAAATGAAAGAAAAATTGGTCTTAATGGGACATCATCCAAGTGCACCTTTTGTGAATATTTCACTTAAGCTCCCTATTCAGATTAGAGAGTTGCACGGGGACAGAAATCCTACCCATCCCCGCCCGTCCCTGCTGGAATCTTACCCGTCCCCACCCATCCCCGCAAAATTTTAAACCATCCCAACCCGTCCCCACCCATCCCCGCAAGAATTTAACCCATCCCCGTAAGAATTTAATAGTACATAAAAGAAAGTTCCAGTCAGCTCCCTTTCTGGATTTGAGCCACAGCACTGTAGGCAAGGACGGACCGGAAGTTGGAACTTGGAACACTCTGGTGCGCACATGTAAGATTTGTCTCTGATTCACTGGGATTGTGTGCTGAGAGGCTGCCACATTCACACGCCAGTAGGTCAGGTGACATCTGATTCTCGTGCCTGTGTCAGAGCTGAGGTCTGTGCACCAGCCTGGGAGCAAAGAGGATTAATAGTAACATAGTAAGTGACAGCAAATAGACCTGAACGGTCCATCCACTCTGCCCAATAGTCACACTCATGATCAATTCATCATTAAATCAACAAGTGTGATATTATATACTTGATTATGGTCTTTCTTTCGTGTTTCTGGAACAAAGACCACAGAAGTCTATCTGGCCCCATCCTTATGTTCCAACTGCTGGAGTTGCCATCGAAGCCCACTCCAGCCTATTCATGTTCTCATTTGTGGGACACAGACCGTAAAAGTCTGTCCAGCACTGTCCTCATGTTCCAGCCACTGAAGTTGCTGTCTAAGCCCTTTCCAGCCCATCCTACACCAGCTTGCCATGTATGAGACACAGACCATACAAGTCTGCCAGGTATCAGCTCTAGTTCATCACAGCCAGAGTCGCCATCTAAGTGTCACTTGACATATCCACACACATGCAGCCATTTAAGGTTAGCTTTTATATAACTTCCATTTTCTAATTAGAGATCCTCTGTGTTCATCCCACGCCTTTTTGAATTCCGTCATCATTTGTGACTCTACCACCTCCTTAATGGAAGACTTTCCACATTTATGCTGTTAAAGCAAGGAAGAAGAGGAGGAGGAGACAGCACTCAAATAAATTGGTATTCGGTAGATGAGAGGCTGGTGCAGGTGCAGCTTACACTTCCACGGGAAGCCCACAGAACTGGTTCCATCCCCGCGGGAACCCCGCAGGAACGGCCTCTGTCCCCGCGGGAACCCCGCAGAACTGCTTCCATCCCCGCGGGAACCCCGCAGGAACTGCCTCCGTCCCTGCGGGAATCCCGCGGGTTCCGCGGGATTCCCGCAGGGACGGAAGCCGTGCAGCTCTCTAATTCAGATTTTCATTTCCGCATAATCTACAGGTGTAGGTTTAAAGACTAAGAGCGTGAAACTTCTCTTATCCCACACGTGCTGCTGATGTTTTAATGAAATGCTGTGCCCTGCAAACTCTTCCATTCATGCAGCCTAGCGGTTAGAGCAGGGGTGTCCAACCTCAGCCCTGGTCAGGTCTTTTCAGGATTTCCTTAATGAATATGTATGACATCTATTTGCATACAGTGGAGGCAGTGCATGCGAATAGATCTCATTCATATTCACTGGGGAAATTCTGAAAGCCCCGCTGGATTGCGGTCCTGAGGTTGGACAACCCTGGGATAGAGCACTGTACTAAGAACCAGGGAGGAGTAGCCTAGTGGTTAGTGCAGCGGACTTTGATCCTGGGGAACTGGGTTCAATTCCCACTGCAGCTCCTTGTGACTCTGAGCAAGTCACTTAACCCTCCATTGCCCCAGGTACAAGAAGTACCTTTATATAATATGTAAACTGCTTTGAGTGCAGTTACAAAAAGCACTGAAAGGCAGTATATCATGTCTCATGTCCCTTTCCTCCTTCCCTTGCTCCATTGACACTTGTGACCTTGGGAAATTCATGTGAAGAGCAAATCTGTAACGGGATGCTCACATTTATGCACCAGTTGTGCACATATATGTACACAGGGGTGTAGCTATCATGGGGCCATGGGGGCATGGGCCCCCGTAGATTTGGCCCTGGACCCCCCTGCCGCGATCCTCTCGACCCCCCCTTCCCGCTGCCAACCCTCCCCCACCGCCAGCTGAAGTTCTCTCGGCCACGCAGCATTGCTGACCCCCCCACCGCAACCCTCTCGAACCCCCCCTTCCCGCTGTCAACCCTCTCCCGCCGCGTACCTTTGCTGGTGGTGGACCCCAAACCCCGCCAGCCGAAGTCCTCTTCTCGGCCACGTGGCGTTACTTGCTGAATGATCTGATTAAGTTTCTGTGCGTTGTATGTGCAGGATGTCAGACGCACGCACAGAAACAGATTCAAACTTGATCAGATCATTCGGCAACGCCGCATGGCCAAGAAGAGGACTTCGGCTGGTGGGGGTTGGGGTCCAGCAAAGGTACGTGGTGGGAGAGGGTTGGCGGCAGCAATGGGGGGTCGAGAGGGTTGTGGGAGGGGGGGGAGGCTAAAATGTGCCCCCTCACCTCGGGCTCTGGACCCCCCTCCCGTCGAAGTCTGGCTATGCCCCTGCACAGAATGCTGTTCACTTTCATGGGTGTGTGCACACTCGTGTGAGTGGCACTAAAACAACTAAGCACTACATACATCCTTACAGAATAAGTGGCCTAATGCTTAAATACAAGGAGGTCAGAGCATGGGCAGGGCTGCCACTTATGCACATAACTTAGAGAATACTGTAAGTTGCACACGCCCTTGCTGCATTTTTGTCTGGTCTATGGCTGGTGTAATTGCAGGTGCTTAAACGTAAGCTGCACGGACACCACATTTCATTATTTTAATTTAATTTAGTTTATTCATAGTTTGATATACTACTCAGCCAGGTCAGATCACATTGGTGTACGATAAAAACAAAGACGTAAATAGAAAAGGAAAAGAAACTCCAATAATAAAAAGGAAAGAATTTAACCAATCGCATATCACCCGCAGAAGAAGAACTGACCTCCACAGAGCAAATCGCACAGAGAAAACGGTGGAGATTGACCAACGAAGTCAGTGGCGTAAAACTGGCTTTTATTGGCTATCTTCAGAAATGATTTGACACGGGACGTGTTTTGGCGGTATAAATACACGATAAGTTCTTGTACATAAACAGTATGCACATAAAAATACATATTGTATATTAAAAGGCCCAGGGTAGTGCCATTGAAAATGCCCCACTAGCACCCAAGCTAAAAGTTGGCTAATTTGGGGATGTTCTGGAGGCGGAGCTGTTATTTAACCAGTTAAGTACTGATTTTTAGCACTGAGGGGGTCTTTTACAAAGCAGCAGTGAGCCCAACGTGGGTTTTACCGCTCGCTAATCTGGAACTACCGCTGGCGCAACGCGTCCACCGGTGGTAGTTCCAGCTGGAGCTCATGCCATTTTTTTTCTGTAGCGTGACACTAACTTGGCAGTAATTGGGCATTGCCGCGTGCTGCCCGGTTACCGCAGGAACCCTTACCACCACCAAACGTATTTGGTGTAAGGTTGAAAAAGCCTTTCTTTATAACATTTTAGATTTGAGACAATGTAAAAGGGTAATCTAGATATTTCAAAGAATCTAGTGTTGTGTAACAGGGTCAGGTGCCTAACTGGAGGTGCCCATCTCTAGAATTGCTCTCTTTATCTTTTGTTGCCTTAGGTATCCCACTTAGACTGAAAGCATGTTGGGGCAAGGACGTCTACCTAAATTCAAGTAATGCCGTAGGCCACCTTGACCATTCTTTGGAAAGAGAAGCTAAAAATACATAAAATAAAAAAAAACAAATTAAGGGAAAGAGATTTATTCAAATTTGCATCTTTGAACAAGAGACCAGAGACGGACTTAACTGGCTTCAATATGGTCATTTAGAATTCAGGTCTTGTTCAGAGTTCATTAGCATGTTCATACCGCACTGCATGTTGTGTTTATACGGGACAGTCACTGGTATAGTCTATAAACAGTAGACGTACAGCCTTGTACAAGGCGTGTTCTCTCCATCGTGTGTGACATAGTGAGATACGATAACCTCCCTCCTCCATTTCCCTCTTGTACTCCAGGATTCATTGTATTGCTTATCTATACATGAGCACTCTGCTATGTCCCATTGTGAATCCCGTTATTTATGGTCTGGAAAAATAACTCCTCTGACTTCCTTATCCATCTTCCACAATCTGTGGACTTTGGCAGTATGTATGCTGTTTTCGATAAAGTCACAGAAGAAACCACAAAGAAGTTCCCTGAATCAGAGCATCTGTTGCAGAGGACTCAATGGCTAGAATTGTTGCTGAAACTGCCTATGTGCTTTAGGGTTGCTATGGAGACTGTTTTAAGCCTCAGATCTGGTCACATGGGTTCTTCGGGCTTTCTTGGGCTGATTGAAGGAATCATCTTGGTCCAGTTCTGTTTTGTACTTTCATTTCGATAACCTATTCTTGATTTTTCATTGACTCTGGTAGTGGTTGTATCTCTGGATCAATGGATAGTCTGGTGTCTTGAGTATGCGTGGTGGTAGCAGTCTTAAAATAATGAGCAATGTGTCTCCTATCTCTTAGGCTGTAGAGTAGATATTCACTATCAGTAAAGGCGAGGATAAAATTTTTGTTTAGTTTTTAAACGTTTATATGGAAATTGTTCACATTATATGATCTAGTCGCTCAATCCATTTAAACGAGGTTGAGATTCTAAGAGCCTCTGATTCATTTGGTTTCATCACATACAAATCTTTTTACAACAGTGACTCCTTATCTCTAGAATTCTTTGCTTTTTCATATTCAAAGTAATTATTTGCGTTTTGTAAACTGCTAAAATTTTCTTTGTTTTCAGAATATTTTCCTAACAGTTGAGTTTGTTAAATAATTTTTTGAATGTACTGTGTAAAACTGTAGTCATTTGACTTCTTATTGTAACATAGTAAATGATAGCAGATAAAGACCTGAACGACCCACCTAGTTTGCCCAACAGTCACATTCATTATCAAGTCACGATTAAACCAACAGTGAACATGATGTAAGATACGTATACTTTTTCCTGATCTTTCTTTGACATTTTCGGGACACATACCATAGAAGTCCAACAGCACTGTCCTTGTATACCAACAACTGGAGGTGCCGTCAAAGCCCTCTTCAGCCTGTCCTGATCTGTCATGCCGTATATGGGACAGAGACCATAGAAGTCTGACCACCAGTGTACTTAACATCCCAACTACTGGAGATGCCAATAAGGGACACACACTGTAGAAGCCTGCCCGGCCCTGGCCTTAGTTCCTCACAGCTGGACTTTCCATCTAAGCACCACTCACTCCTGCCAATCATAACAACATCAACTTCCATGAGGTCATTTAAGTTTTGTTATGATACCATCCTCTTTCTATTTGAATCCTGTCCCTGTTTTTTTTATCTCCACTACCTCCACTGGGAGGGCATTCCAGGCATCAACCATCCTCTCCATGAAAAAGTAGTTCCTGACATTACAGAAACAAAAAAAGGCAAAGATCTGCCACAGAAATAGCAAACAAAAGAAAAAAAGCAGATAAAAAAAGACAAAAAAATGGAACAGGAGGGTAACAGAAGAAGTGGTTTATTGCAAGGTTACCCGACGTGGCCACATTTTGCCCTCAGACTGCGTCAGGGGTACAAAAAACGACAAAATAAAAATACATAATGAATAAAACATAAACATCACATTGTATATTTTATAATAAAACATATCTAAAACCACAATCAAATAAGATAAAAACAGATCAAATCTAAAAACATAATACAATAAAATGTAATATCAAATCAATATCAGTTAAAAACATTCAGATTAAATATGCATGCAATAAAATAATAATAATTTTAATACAAGACATAAGGTATCAACAAAAAATAATATCAATAGAACTGCATAAGATAGAGAGGTGGAGATATACAACACTAAAATAACCGATTGACCATACATACTAAATATCACCTACCTAGTAGGGGTAAAAAGCAAAGTGAACCCCTAAAAGTAGTCATACAACCACCTAAAGATAATATCCAATACGATCGTATTGAGCCTGCAATAAATAAATAAAAATAAAAACCGTTGTTATATTTATGGACTAATTTTATGTTGCCTTTTTCCTCCCACCTGTGAACGGATCAGGACCCTTTAATAATTCTCTTTCCCTTGACCTGTAACTAACTGTTTGGCTCTGTCTGTCTTGGGCACCGGGTTCGCCCTCGTTGACATTTCCACAAGCCTGCTGGAGGCTCTATTGAATAATGTCGCTTTTGAGCAGACACAAAAAGGAGTTGAATTAGCACAAATTTAAAACTTGTGACCAGAAGTACCAGTCATTAAGGCTTGTGTTGCAGCTACTGTCCATTCGTGTGTCTTTCAGATATGTTTATAGTTGAAATATCCTTAAAATCCATCTACGACGGAAACACATCTTACATTACCCATCTGTTGCTTAGATCAGAGAGTCTGGACATTCAGGCTGCAGCTTTTATTGAGGTTTCTTAGGAAATTAACATCTTTCAAGAAGATCCCATCCTCCGGCATACGTTCCTCTATTAATATTTATCTTTTCTCCCCCCCCCCCCCTCTTTTATGTCACCATATATACACTGTGTTTCTTGCTTTTATGTAAAATCATAAGGCCCCCTTAGTATTCCTATATACCAACAATACATTCATCTTGATCCATTATATTCATATAAATTGATATCACAGTAGAAAGTGGCAGATGGAAACGGAAGGGGGTCCATCTATTCTCTCCGATAAGTTGGTCAGGGTTAAAATTGCCACTTTGTGTAGGTTACCTTCCCATGTCGGGGAGACATGATAGAGGTATATAAAATAATGAGTGAAGTGGAACAGGTGGATGTGAAGCGTCTGTTCACGCTTTCCAAAAATACTAGGACTAGGGGGCATGCGATGAAACTACAGTGTAGTACATTTAAAACAAATCGGAGAAAATTTATCTTCACCCAATGCATAATTAAACTCTGGAATTCGTTGCTGGAGAACGTGGTGAAGGCGGTTAGCTTAGCAGAGTTTTAAAAAGGAGTTAGACGGTTTCCTAAAGGACAAGTCCATAAACCGCTACTAAATGGACTTGGGAAAAATCCACAATTCCAGGAATAACGTATAGAATGTTTGTATGTTTGGGAAGCTCGCCAGGTGCCCTTGGCCTGGATTGGCTGCTGTCGTGGACAGGATGCTGGGCTCGATAGACCCTTGGTCTTTTCCCAGTGTGGTATTACTTATGTCCTCTTAAAAGCACAGACAATTGATGCTTTCTTGAACTGAAGTGTTCAGTACTTGACTTCCATCTTCTTCCTATTTAGGAATCCTCTCTTAGAGAATGACACAGGAACAAAGTTTGTCCCCGTTCCTGAGGGCTCTGTCCCCGTCCCTGTCCTTATCTGCACAAGCCTTGAACATTAATAAAAGGATTTAAATATAAAATCATCAAAGTAGAAAAAGGAACCGTGTTCTGCACAAAATAGTTTTATAAATCACAAATAGGAAACAATAATAATGAGCAACTGAAGTAACCCCCCTCTTCCCCCCCCCCCCCCCCATTACCCTCTAGTCTTCCATCCCCAACAATATTTGACTTCTTCTACCCCAAGGAACCCTAATCCACCCTGTTAAAATGGCCAGGGGTCAAAATACAACCCACTTTGTCCTAACAGGGGAGAAATATACCCTTTGAAGCACTGTAATGATTTTTTTAAATCTGTGGATGAATAATACGTCATCAATAATCTCAGGATTCAGTCTAGCTCTTTTTTCCTTCCACAGTCCTTCCCACAAGAGAAAATACCTTCTCGGAAGACGTGCTGGTAGCAGGAATGCACAGGAACTGTATAAATGGTGTGCACTCTTTATAGAAATAGCGTTATGCGCCGGTTCCCGCACCCAGCTCTGGGCACCAGGCTTACACCTGTTGAAACCTGGTATAACTCCCAGTGCCCAAGTTGGACGCAGAAACATACTATTCTATCACGCAACGTTTTGGAATGCCCCTGCCCCTCCCATGCTATGGGACTTAGACTGCCAGGTCATAAGACAGCGTACAGCCAGATGCACAAGCAAATCCTAATTGGTGCTAATTAACTTCAGTAATTGGTTGTTGGTGTCCAATTATTGTGGGTAGTTGCGTGTGTATCCTGAAAACATACCCAAATCTGGGCACCATATATAGAACCAGGGATTGAGAGGGAACAGTTTTCAGGTAGACAATTTGAACTAGATTCATAAATGGCGCCCAAATTTAGACATTAAAAAAAAATGTGTGCACAAAGATTTACACCAGCTGAAACCTGGTGTAAATCCTAGCACATAGAATTTGGGGGATCCAATCCTAATTTATCAGACTTCATGCATTTGTATTGAATGTCCTTGATCCACCCTAGAGAGCTGCACGGGAACGGTTAGCAGTAATTTGTTTATTTGTTACATTTGTACCCCACATTTTCCCACCTATTTGCAGGCTCAATGTGGCTTACATGATACCGGAGAGGTGTTAATAGACTCCGGAGTAAAGCAAATACAGATAATGGTTAAGTTGAGGTAGGAAGGGTAGGGACCACATGAAGGAACATGTGGTGGGGCCATATAGAGGATAGTAAGAACAGATGAGAGTGATTGGTGATCAATACGAACTGTAGTGTGTAGTGTCGCTGATTTCAGGCATTTAAGTTGGGTGGGGGGGGGGGGGTAAGCCTTTTGGAACAGGTGGGTTTTTAGATTTTTTTCTGAATTGGAAGTGGTCATAGGTGGTTTTCACGGTTTTTGGTAGTGCGTTCCATAGCTGTGTACTGATGTAGGAAAAACTGGATGCGTAGGTTGATTTGTATTTTAGTCCTGTGCAGCTTGGGTAGTTAAGGTTTAGGTATTGTCGTGCTGATGCGGATGTGTTTCTGGTTGGTAGGTCAATTAGGTTCGTCATATATCCCGGTGCTTCACCATGGAATCCTGTGGTTACTGCAGGGATCCCCTCCAGGTCAGCAGGGATTCTACGGGGATGGACTCGGTTCCTGTGGGGGTTTCTGCGGAAATGCAGGAAAGCCTTCCCTTCCACCTCCCGCCCCCCCCCCCCCCCGAGCCTCAGGGCACTCTCCCCAAACATACCTCTATGCACCCTGGTGGTCTAGTGGCCTCCGGGGGGCAGGAAACATCCCCACTCTTTCCTCCCCGCTGGTGCTGCTGATCCGCTCGCTGCTTCATCAGAATGGCCGCTGAGACTTGAAGCGGCGGCCTTGTGAGAGTTCCGCGGAAGTCTCGGCATCCATTTTAAAGAAGCGGCTGCAGCAAGCGGATCGGCGGCAGCGGGTAGGAAAGAGTGGGGATGTTTCCTGCCCCCAAGAGGCCATTAGACCACCAGGGCACCCTGACTCAGTGCAGGAGGAGAGGGGAGATGGATGGATGGATGGATGGAGTCGTGGGGGAGGGAGGGAGCTGTAATAAGGGGTGGTTGGAGTGTGAGTGTAGGGATGGGGGGGGGGGGTTGGAAAAAAGATTGGTGAGGGGGAAGGGGAAATGGGTTAGTAGAGGCTATGGGGTAGAAGGGGATGGAGAGGAGAGGGGGACATTCTGCTTATGGATGTTTATTTATGTTTGACGATGTGCATCCTTTTAAAATTTTGTATTTAGCAGAGTACGGAAGGAAATTCGTTTGTTACTTTTACCAGTATTTTCACTGCTTATAGAATCTGGCTTTCTTGGAGGGGGGGGGGGGGGGGGGGGGCGAGGGTGTCAAGGTGACTGTGGTGGGGTGGGCCGGGGGTAGGGATGGAGGAAATTACTTGTGGCGGGGACGGGTTACATTCCTGTCCCCCTGCAACTCTCTAATCCGTCTGTGCCCCCTTTTTAGTTAAAGGCTAAAAGAGTTATGTGACATCTTTATAGCACAGCACTTAGCAAGATGCATTCACAAATCCAAATTGTTGCCAGTTAACAATAATTGGAACACTCAATTATTGGCACTAATTGGCTTGTCACTTAAATTGTGTATGCAAATTGAGCACATGTCCAAATTTGCGTGCACATCTGTGGGCACCATATATAGAATCTGGGTGGTTCGTGTGGTTAAGCAGCACTATTTACCCATATAAGAGCTTTGAGAATTGTCCTCTAAATGTTCCAGCAATGAAAATACAAAAATTGTTTTCATGCCGAGAAATTGCAGTAGGCGGGATCTGACCGGCCTCCCTTTTCATTTCACCATAAAATCTGTGCGCAGTTCCCTTTCCCTGAGATTAGCCAGAGTTTTGGGGACAGGCAAAGAGTTAATGAAACAGCAGAAGTACATCACGGCAAAGCACTGAAATAGTGCAGCACTGCAGCATCGCAGCATCGCATAGCAACAAGGCAGGACTGCGACCAAAGCTCTGTGTCTCTGCAAGGGAGCCTTGGACGAAGTACTGTGGTGAGTGAGAATGCCAGGAGCCTACGATCTGTCGTTGCTCCCTGTGTCCAGCGTCTCTGGCTGTGATTTGAAACTTTTGTTTTGTAAATTCTGGTGGGTTTATAGACATTTGCATGTATGAGAATCTGAAGGTTGATTTGCAGTCTGCGGTGGTAGTGGCAGGCACTTTAATTCCGTGACGCTGCAGAGGACGGGAGCTGTGGGTTCAGATTGATAAGGTTACGGTTGAGTTGAGCCTACGATTTGGGCTGCAAAGGTTGCCAGGGTTCTGTGATGCACGATGAGAAACCTAGTTCTGGCAGATGCTTTTAACATTTTTGATGACTGGAGATCTCAAGTATGTATCAAACTCATCGACTGTGACACAAATAGAGAAAAAAATCTCTCGATCGATCGATCTATCTATACACACACACACACTGTATATAACAGTATTTTTTTTGAACCTGAGGGGTGCGTGCCATGCTGTTTGCCTCAAGATGTTGAGCTTTGATTTTGTAGATCCCTTTCCTTTCTCTGCCTCCAAATCAGTTGCCCGGCCTCTGTGTTAAAAATTGGCCAAGCTAGAAAGACATCCTTATCTCTTTTAGTCTGTTTGATTGTGGCCCTTGTCTTGTGTCTTCATCTTGTCAAATCTTTCCTTATGACCCGTAATCTCAAACCACATTGTGTCCTTAATTGAATTTTTTTTTTTACTTTATTAAGGCAGGTCAGTAACCCAGCACTGTGGAGATGAAGTTTTGTGTAGCAGTTGATTGCCTAGGGGTTGCAGATGTAAAATATTAAATTTTTATTTATTTTTTGTTACATTTGTACCCCGCGCTTTCCCACTCATGGCAGGCTCAATGCGGCTTACATGGGGCAATGGAGGGTTAAGTGACTTGCCCAGAGTCACAAGGAGCTGCCTGTGCCTGAAGTGGGATCCGAACTCAGTTCCCCAGGACCAAAGTCCACCACCCTAACCACTAGGCCACTCCTCCACTCTTATCTTTTTTTTTTTTTTTTTTAGTTTTCAGCCTTTGCTGTTTAACCATTTAATATACTTTATTCCTTTTACAATAGCAGAAATCGAGCCCTGAATTCCCCTGAGGAAGTGTGTAATGGAGACTGGTGCTAGTTGGTTATAGGGACAGGCAGGGGTGAGGGAAGCCTGGCCTTGTTCTCATGCTTCTTTGCTGTGGCCCGAATTTCAAGATCTGGGGTGCAGCAGGGCCTTTACTGTTAACGGCACTGACACAACGCTGCCAGGCCACACGAGCTCCAACAGCTGCTGTTGCTTCTCCTTTCTCTCCTCTTGCCTTGCCCTGCCTCACAGCTGCCACCTCGCCATCAGGCTCCAGTTTCAAGGCAGCACTGGCATTATACCCTCTTGTTTTCTGCTATAGGCTTCTCAACAATTAAACTTTTAACTGATAGAATTTCAATATTTACATAAACACGTTTTTAAAACAATATTGACATCCCTAATACTGCAATAATAGCCCAAAAAACAGGGCCGTACCAACACAGTAATTGCGGTAAGCGCCGCAGGGGGGCGCCTGCCTTCAAGGGTGCCGCGCCGTTGAGCTGTATTTAAAAAAAAAAAAAAAAAAACTTACTCCTCCGCTCCATCTCCGATTCCCCGGCGTTTTAAATTTACCTTGCTCCGCCTCCGACGTCTGCGCAGCGTCATTGAAAGCGCTGCCTGTCTGACGTCTCTCCACCAGCCTTCCCTTCGCTCGTTTGTTCCCTCTGTGTCCCGCCCTCAAGGAAATGACATCAGAAGAAGGCGGGACATAGAGGGATCGAACGAGCGAAGGGAAGGCTGGTGGAGAGACGTCAGACAGGCAGCGCTTTCACTGACGCTGCGCAGACGTCGGAGGCGGAGCAAGGTAAATTTAAAGCACCGGGGAATCGGGGATGGAGCGGAGGAGGCTCAGGCCAAACCCAGCCATTTCCTCCATCGCGCCCCAGACGTGCCTTGGAGCCAGGTAGGTCCGGGGGGGGGGGGGTGCCAACTGATGGTCTGCAGGGGGGCGCCAGAGACCCTAGGCACGGCCCTGCCAAAAGACACAGGTTTCCTAGGCATTCCTAGAAAATGGGGATTTGAACTGTGGCCCTTAGGCTGCACCCCAGTCTGCTTTTCAGGATATTGTTAATGAACATTCACTTAGGCCTCTTTGGGGAGTTTACAGGATTTTGTTCTTTGTTTTCTCGTGCTGTGCTTTGGATTTAATGGAACGGGAAGAGGACAGATTCCAGTGCCGAACAAGGTAAACAGCCACATTGGATGATGATCTTTCCTCATTCAAGACAATCTATCTCCTAGAAACTAGATTGAAATCTTGCTTCCAAGGCCACTAAAATGGTACACCTGTCAATATTTATTAGATCAGTTACTATGCCACCTTTCATAATCAAGAAGTAATTTCTAAATAAATCAATGAGGAAAAGAACGGAGAACTCCGGCAAATTAGAGGCAGAGCAGAGACTGAAGGTAACGCAGGCTATTGTCAACATGACTGCCCTGTTTCACCGGCCTGTGGCTGAAAGGAAACTCTGGTCCACCCGATCCACAAAAGGCCAGGTCATAAAAAGGGGGGGGGGGGGGGTTTGAGACCCATCTTGGACTTCTTGTAGAGTGATGCTTTAAAGAAAGTGGGTGGTGAGTTCTACAAGCAATTGCCACACTGTTATGACTGGAGATGTGTGAGCCCTTGTGCCCCGACTGAGCACGGCGAAGATGGAGAGATGCCGTACTCGGTCAGGCAGCCAGACAACCCCTAGCTTCACCTGGGAAGCGACCACCGTTCACTGAGAGTTGAGCCCTCAGCTGCAGGTGGCCACCAGGACTTCTGGAACCGGCGGGGTTGCACAGCCGCTGACCAGGATGGCAGGAATACAGACACAGTCCAGCACCAGAACTCCGAATAGGCAAGAATAGTCAAAAATCAGTCCAGGGTCAAGGCAGGCAGCAAACAAGCAAAATCCAAGAAGCAGCCAAGGTCCGGTACACAGGAAATCAGGAACAGGAGATAGCCGGCGAATAGCACTCCAACAGCAACTCCTCAGAACAGTTGAGGCCGAAGCAAAGACGGCCTGGAGGCAGTGCTTTAAATAGTGAAGCAATCAGAGCAAACCAACTTTTAGATTGTAAGCTCTTCTGAGCAGGGACCGTCCTTATTCGTTAATTTGTACAGCGCTGCGTAACCCTTGTAGCGCTCTAGAAATGTTAAGCAGTAGTAGTAGTGCTTTAAATAGTGAAGCAATCAGAGCAAACCAAACTCAGGTGCATCCAACATGGCAGCCCCCATAGCAGATCCTCCCACGACCAGATATGGAGTTCCTTCCTGTTCTCGTTTAGACAAGATGGCTGCCCCCTCCTGAGCTAGCCAAGATGGCTGCTGCTCTTGCTCCAAGCCGGATGACGGCTGCCGGGTTAGGAAACAGAAACCGACCCATCCCGGAGAAGTGTAGCAGAGCGTAACACACACAGAAAAAAGAACCCTGAACATGTGGTGGATTCAAGCCTTGAGTGTGCAACCAAGGGAATAGATAAAGGATTACAGTGCTGAAAATGATTTAGATTAATCTCGGACTCATTGAGGCATATTTTCAAAGCACTTTGGGAGGCTAAGTTCCATAGGTTTCTATGGAACTTTGGGAGGCTAAGTGCTTTGAAAATATGCCTCATTGTGTGAATTAGTGCTTGCATCTGTTTGCAGATCTTCAGAGCAGGACACCTTCCCCCCCCCCCCCCTCCAGCCTGCCTCTGGTCCTACTACTGCATAGATTCAAAGGGGAACTCTCATTCAAAGGATGCCATCTGATAGGGCTGTCCCTAGGGTGCTGTTGGGATTTACAGATTTCATTGGGGACCATTGGCTTTTTTTTTTTTTTTTTTAAATTTGGGCTAGTGGTGTAGCCACGGGCTTTTTGGGTTCAGGCCCACCGAACAGCAGCGCACCTTTCCTTTCCTGCAGAGGTCCTCAAAGGTGTCCTGCACGCAGTCAGTGGCAGCTTTCATGAGCTTTCATGGCGTGTGTGCGCGGCCTCGCCTCACCCCACGCGTGGAACAAAACTCCCCGTGCACATACGCCAAGCCCCCTCCCTGCCCATCTTCAAATCTCTGCTTAAAGCCCACCTCTTCAATGTCGCCTTTGGCACCTAACCTCTACATCTCTACCCAGGAAATCTAGACTGCCCCAGCTTGACATTTCATTCTTTAGATTGTAAGCTCCTTCGAGCAGGGACCGTCCTTCTTCGTTATTATGTACAGCGCTGCGTAACACTAGTAGCGCTCTATAAATGTCAAGTAGTAGTAGTAGTAGCCACCTCATGCTGCCACCCTGTGCATTGCTCATTTTTCACGCATGTGTGAAATCTGAGAATGTGCCAAGTTCAGATGTTGGTTCAGTAAAGGGGAGACAGTGCAGAACACCTTTGAGGAGTTTCATCAGCTGGTGGGGCTTCAGGATTCCCTCAATTTCAGGAGGTATTTAGTATTTTATATTGGGCTGGGATAGGGGGTGCCAAGAGGACAATTTTCCACCCATTTTGGCAGTAGGCCCACCCAGAATTGGAGGTCCAGCTACGCCACTGATTTGGGCACTGCCAGACTTTGACATCTAGTTGGGTTGGGAGAAGTGTGGGGAAGCAAGATGCCGTAAATGCTAGACTTAGAGCGTCTCCTGCCGCTGCAGTCAGACGTCAAAACGTTTTCACTCCTTGAGGCTAGGAAAGTTAAGACTCTGTAAGGGGGTAATTTTGATAAAGAATTTCCTGCATGGCTTTTATACAATTCATATATACATACGTACAAGTGCATATGCTGACAGGAACATGCGCACTGTTATTATGCATCCCATGTGTCATTTGGGAAAAGCTGGGGTGGAGTTGCAAGGTTTGTACGTATACGATGAAGTATGCGTGTACCTGCGTTGTTGCATCTGAAGAGAGAGAAGATCAAGTACCAAGAATTGCAGTCCCAGATCAAGAAAATATGCCAGAAAGTGACAGAAATATTTCCCATTGGTTTGGGTGCCACAGGCCTGATTTTAAAATGACTTTCCAAGCACACCTGGATAAGTTGCCCGTAAACATTACATCCTATGGACTCCAGAAGGAAGCTGGCAGAATGCAAGTGAATTTGAGAGACTGAGATCATACCCCACACACCCTGACTTAGAGCAAGGTTCATTCCCCTCACGGTATATGCAAAGGTAGCCTGTTTGGAGACTTATTCCTTGCATCTGCCCTGGAGAAGGGGGTAGTGTTGAGCAAGAGCATTTTTGCACCGCTGGGGCTCATTCTGGGAAACTATTTTTCATTTTTATAGATGCCCTGTTACAAAATGATCCTCTAAGTATTAGACTAAAAAAGCAGGAGCCAGCCTTGGTTACATCAGACGAGGGCGGGACACAGTGAGGGGAGGCAATCTGCCGCTTTCACACAGAGGTGAGCTGCTGCCGATTTGAATGCAGAGGGCCCAGTGGCGGACAGAGGGGGGCTGTTGACGGAGCCGAGGGCAGGCGGGTGAGACCGGGGACTGCAGCGCCGGCGGCCTGGGAGGAGGAGAGAGACCCCGGCGCTAGGCTCCCCCCCGTCTCG